>NW_028148139.1:0-22541 GCF_947247035.1 Vipera ursinii | reverse complement strand
AAATCACCGGAATGCGTTCTAATAGGGGGGAGGGGGGGTAATCTTCTGTTTTCCCTTCCCAGCCCTTCCTGGCCTGCCTACCACCCCAAGCTTTATTTCTGTGGTTCTCAGATTGTTGCCGGGATTCGTGGACACCAGGCTACACGGATTGACTTGTTATATTTATTTATTTGTACAGATTTAATGTCAGGGGCAAGAAATCGTGGGCGGAGGCGGTTCAAATGAACGCAGGTTTAACGCACGGCTTCTACAAGAATCTGGACGACTAAAGCTTGAAGCAAATTGGGGGTAGACACGTGTCAGAGGAACTCAGGATGGGTTGGAGTTGATTTAGACACTTGGCGGGGGGGGGGGACGACCCAGCCATTGTCAGAATGGGTCTTGTGTGAAGCAGATGTGTTGTTATGCCGTAATGGAGGGGAGAGGTTGTTCTACCTTTAGTCACTCTCTGCTTTGTGAACACAGCTATTGTGTCTTGCTCAGGATTGAGATGTAACGTGCTAGATGAAGCTGATGTAGATTGGGGGGGGAACCAATCAAGATCTGCTACACTGACCTCTTTAATTATGTTGTTGTTAGCTGCAAAGTCGTGTCTGACCCATCGCAATCCCATGGACCACGTTCCTCCAGGCCTTCCTGTCCTCCACCATCTTCGTGAGTCCATTTAAGCTCACGCCTACTCACGCTTCAGGGACTCCATCTAGCCACCTCTTTAATTAAGCCGCCCTGAGTCTTTGGAGAAGGGCGGGATATAAATGGGATTAAAAAAAACAATTATAGAGGTCTTTTTTTTTTCTTGAGCCCATTTTGCGGGATTCATCCCTAACTAAGGCTACCTTGAGTCCTTCTGTAGCCATTCAACTCAATTAAAAAGTTCTGCTCCCTGTGTGCTTATTACCATGTTTGGTGGACATGTGCCAAAGCCAAGAGTTGTTGGGGAAAAATACATAAGTGACTAGAAAAGACATGGGGAAAACAGGTAGATTTTAAACCTGAACTTTTTTTTTCATTAGGTATAATGCCAGAAAAAGATTGATCAACAAAGTATATATTTGATTTTACATGTAATAACAGCGGCAAGAATTATATTCGCCACAATGCTGGAAAAATGAAGGAAACACCGTCAGATGAAGAAACAATTTTAAAAAAAAATACTAGAGTGTGTGGAGATGGACAGACTTACTTTGAGGTTGAAGGAAAAAGAAGAAGCAATTGTCAAACCTGGGGCTTATTTTATCAATGGCTAGAGAAAAGGATAAAGGAGTAGGAATTAAATCTGTATTAGTGCATGGAAAACTCAGACAACACGTTTGTTGAACAAGTACTATTTGAATGTATGAAAAAAAAATCAATAAAAAGTTTAGATATATATTTAAAAAAAACATGTTCTGCTCCTGAAGAACTAGAGTCATCCTTGGTTCCTCGCCTTGGTGACAATGGTTGCTGCTCAAGATCAGTAGGATAGAAGTATTGGTGGTGTTCATTGTTCTCTGGAAGTTCAGTTCCTCAAGCCAGCGATTGACAGGACATTGGCCTGGAAAGGTGCCTTGGCTTTTTTAGGCACACATTAAAGAGAAGATGCCAACAGCTCAACTGACAGACTTGCATGGGCTTGCAGCCCCCCAAACAATGGGAGCATAATCTGTAGCTGAATGTGCAATGTGGGTGGAAAGGAAGGGAAGGAAATGACATCAATGTCAATGACTCATGTGTCAGTGATCAGGGATTCACAAGCCGATCAGAAACGGTTCCATTCAGGAAAGACGTAGAGGTGGCTTCTAATTTACTTGTCGGCTAACAGACAAGGACGATCCATTGACAGTTCTGCTGGAAATCAATCAACCAAGCCTGTGGCTTGACTGGTGAACACTGTTTAGATCTCTGGAGGTCCCTGGTGGGTTGGTGCTGACTTGTTACACGTCTAGCTTGTTACCCTCACTATGTGGTGGGGGTTGTTATTTTTGTGCCTCAGAACCAAGTGTGATCTCAAGCCTGACTTGGGTCAGTGTGCAAACCCTGGTTCTCTCATCTCTCCCTCTCATCTCACAGGACTGTTGTGAAAACGAAAGCGGTTTCGGAGGAAGAAAGTCACAAGGAATCCTCAAGCTTCTGAAATAAAAATCAGATATCAATGTACGGAGTGACCCCAATACATATTATATATAGGTCAATCTTCACAGCCCATCTTCTCAAGCTTCTTTTACATCACAGTAAGAGCTGGAATTTCACCTCTGCATATTGTTCAGAATCAAACTGTTTTCTGTATTAAAAAAATAATTCTCTCTCGCCCCCACCCCTTTTTTTTTTGGCTGAGATAGTTCAGGCCTCTGGGCATAGTTAATCCCTCTCACCACTTCCATGTTAGCTTCTTGCTTCAAAGAAGCGTATTGTTAAGAGTCTTCATTCTCCTGCTCTTTCTGTGACTGGGCTAACCATTTCCATTGTTTTGGCAGGTGACTTGATGCCCCTTGTCCCAAAGCCAACCAGCCAATGAAGGAATAAAGCAAGTGGCGGAGACAAAGGGAAAAAGAACGGAAGCGAAAGGTGTCATAACCCTCTCAGCTAGGAAGGTTGGCGCTTCCAGAGCCAACAGAGAACTGAATACAATGAGAGATTCTCATGCTCTATTCCAGAAGAACCATGGACATTTGATGAGTCCACCTTGATATTTCTCCATTTTTCAAATCCTCTTTGGCTTCTTTAGATGCAAAGACAGAGTTGGATGGATGGATGGATGGATGGATGGATGGATGGATGGAAGAAGGGAGGGAGGAATGATCGAACGGATGGTTGGACAGTTGGATGTGTGTGTGTGTGTGTGTGTGTGTGTGTGTGTGTGTGTGTATGGATAGATGGAGGGATGGAGGGATGGATGAATGCAGTTCTGTGCTAAACGTTAAAAATCTAGATGAAAATTGATTGGTCTCATTGATTCATATTATTATTTTACAGAAATGGAGACATAATTTTTAAATATATATTGATTTGTTTATGTTGATGAAAGAGAAAACGGATTCATTTTTACAGACTTTTCTCTTTTTTAAAAAAAAACACACCACAAAACAATGCCTTGCAATTCACTTGCAGACTTATGCCAAATCAAATCAACTGAAGAGAAGACAATTTCCAAATAACATAGAGCAGGCTGTATTGAATTGTAAAAAAAAAAAAGAGAGAGAGAGAGAGAGACAGATATGTCCACTGTGCAATCACGAAAACACAATTCGCTGTTTTCTATATATTTTTTTAAAAAACTCCAACATTTTTCCCCCCTGATTTCTTGCTTGTCTCCTGAACGGAAAAAGCAGAAAGAAAAGCTACAAGCATAACGAACATATTTGATCGCATGAATAACGTGATTCCAACATTATTTCTTGTTTGACCATAGAAGAAACTTTGGTGCTGGCCTTTTCCACTTGCTGGAAAGAATTGTGAACTCTACAAGATGGACGAAGGTTTCTAATAATTTCCTGTTTCCAAAAATAGGTTTCCAGAAAAAGACACCCTGTACCTCCCAGTGTTTTATTTATTCTTATTGGAATAAATACAGGAAATCCTAGAATCTCTCCCACTTCCCCACTATTTTTCATCTTTAGAATTGGCATAAATAAACCTCTTTCCTCTAATCCCTAGGGATAATTCCTGCCAAAGCAACTGCAATGACACACTTGGAATATCACATCCAGTTTTGGTCACCTTGAGAGAGAAAAAAAAACATATTGAGACTCTAGAAAGAGTGCAGAGAAGAGCAACAAAGATAATCAGGGGATTGGAGGCTAAAACGTATAAAGAACGGTTGCTGGAATTGGAGATGTCTAATTTAATGAAGAGAAGGACGAGGGGGTGACACGATAGCAGTGTTCCAATACTGGAGGGGCTGCCACAAGGAGGAGGGGGTCAATTTATTTTCCAAAGCCCCTGAAGGCAGGTCAAGAAGCAACAGATGGAAACTAATCAAGGAGAGACACAACCTAGAACAAAGGAGAATTTTCCTGACAGTGAGAACAATTAACCAGTGGAACAACCTGCCTCTAGAAGCTGTGAATGCTCCAACGCTGGAGGTTTTCAAGAAACTAGACAGCCATTTCTCTGAAATGGGATAGGGTCTCCTGCTTGAGCAGTGGGCTGGACTAGAAGGCCTCCAAGGTCCCTGCCAACAGTTATTCTGTTATTTTGTTCGTCAGCGTTAGGTAAAAGAAACAAAGAGACAAATCACAGAATAACCATTATTTAATAATAAGCAGAGTGGAACAGCTTTGCCTCCTGGAGTTGAACAGCCTCGGAGTTGGGCACTCAATGATTAGAGGTTTTCAAAAATAGACTGGACAACTCTTTGACTGGGATGGCGTAAGGCTCCTGCCTTGAGCAGGGAGGGTGGACTAGAAGATCTCTAAGGTCCCTTCCAGCCCTAGTGGTTCTAGGATGTTATGGTTCTATCAAGTGAGCACACCCTTTTGACATCATTGATTCGCTAATTGCAAATCAATTCAAATGAAGACGCTGGAGGAAAGAAGTAGGTCAGAGAAAAGACACATGATATGCTTTTGTGGTTTATGATGAATCACACTTAAGAGGCCATCTGAGGTTAGAGAACCTGGGTTTTTGGACGCAACCGATGTAAAGCTCCATCGGGAAAGTCAGATGCCTGCGTTATTTATTTTTCACCCTTGCATTACACAATATGACTCACTGGGCCATAAAAGAGATCAAATAACTTTGCTGCTAATCATTATTTCCTTAGGTTTGGCACATCTGGTTTGTAAACAGAACTTTAAGGGGATGCATTGGAGGCAGCCTTAGCACGTCTACGTGATACATCGGTTGCATTAAGAGGGCAAACTGTTTGGGCTGCAATTGCAATCCTTTGAAGCAGGCAAGAACGGAAGAGAATAGCAGAGTTGGAAGGGACCTGGGAGGTCTTCTAGTCCAGTCCCCGTGCTCAAGCAGAAGATCCTATATGCCATGCTGGACAAACAACTGTCCAGTCTCTTCTTGGAAGCCTCCAGTGATGGAGCATCCACAACTTTCAGAGGCAGGTCATTCCGCAGATTAACTGTTCTCATTCAATGGTTCTCCAATTTTCTTCTGTACTGGGAAAGGGGGAAATCCTTTCCTAGAAAATAATGAGAAAGGAATCAAAACCATTTTCGTGGGACTTTCCACACACTCCAGGCCAAAAATTAGGGCATCACCATTCAACAGCGGGCCAATAAAGAGGCAACAGAGACAGGATACAGACCAGCAGTGAATAAGAATAGTAGGTTTCCAGCTGGCATTGTTTCCGGCTGGCATTGTAGGGAAAGGCAATAAAAAGATACGGTAACCTAGTGAAGTTGGCTGTGTGAAGACCACTGCAGAGTAACAGGTCAGGAAAGCCATTTAAGACAGGCCAAATAGCAATGAATTGTTTTGACAACCAGCAGCTCTTATCTGACGATAGAGAAGGAGGAGTGGAGAAGGAGTAGGACAAAGAGAAGAAAGAGGCAAGGAGGTGGAGGAGGAAGGGAGGGAGGAAGAGGGGAAGTAGAAAGAAGAGGAGAAAAAACAGAAAGGAAGATGAAGAAGAAGAAGAAGAAGAAGAAGAAGAAGAAGAAGAAGAAGAAGAAGAAGAAGAAGAAGAAGAAGAAGAAGAGGAGGAGGAGGAGGAGGAGGAGGAGGAGGAGGAGGAGGAGGAGGAGAAGGAGAAGAAGAAGAAGAAGAAGAAGAAGAAGAAGAAGAAGAAGAAGAAGAAGAAGAAGAAGAGGAGGAGGAGGAGGAGGAGGAGGAGGAGGAGGAGGAGGATCATGACAAAGACTTCCATGAGGCAGTTGCCAACTAACATCTTGACTTAGAAAGGGTTGAGCCTTCTTCTTAGGACCCCACCTCACCTCCTGCTCTCTTGAAGGATCAGTCCAGTTGCCCGGACCCCAACCAAAATGCCTACTTTAAAAAAAGCGCACTCTTGTCTTCCACCAAGGGCAAAGACCTTCCGAGGAGCCCCTTTCATTTTAAACCATTTAGCAGCCAAGACCCGCCCGCCTGTGTGTGTGTTTAACGTTGGTTAGGTTGTTTATAGAAAGCAGGTCAACGGAATGGGGCTGGCCAGCCCCTCCCTCCCCTTTTCCCCTTGCGGGTTTTTCAAAAGGCTGTTATTTTTTTTCTCTCCCCCCCCCCGCCTTGTCTTCTCTTCCCTGCTTTGCCCGTCACATAATCTCTTTCTGGCCTTCTTCGCCTGATCCTTGTTTACATCTAGTGCCATTATGGATGAAAAAAGCAGGAAGGAAAGATAGAGAAAGTGAGGCTGGCCAGCCCCTCCGCCCGCACAGCCTTCTTTCCCCTGTAACCCTAACCCAAACCCATCCAATATTTCTGGCCCCTCCAAGGGGTAAAAAAAAAAAGCAGCTTTTAAAGGGTTCCCGGAAGAGCTTCACAAGTAGGTGGTTTGTTTAAGAAGGAGGAAAACACTGGCCAGAGAGTGAGTTATTCTGCCCTTCCTCCTTTGTCGTCGTCGTCTTCTTCTTCTTCTTCAAAGGTAACCCTGAACCTTTTCACCTCCTTCTTCAAACAGGAGGATAAAAACGGCCTTTGTACTGGAGGTTGAAGAGGACCACACAGGCAAAGGCATAAGAGGGATTGGGTTCCCACCTAAGGGGATAATGACATTATGGATTTAAAGCCGTGATTTAACGATCATGGGCTGGAGGTAAAGTAATAGCCTAGAATTAAGGAAAACCAGATTCTCCCGTCTATCCCAAAATCACCCTGGGTGAGTCAGGGCTGGCTACTCTCTCTCAGCTTCGGTTATTTTACAGTTCGGAGGGTACGAGTCAGTCGGAGATGAGATTTCCAGGCAGAGTATATCAATTAAAACAAATAAAAGAGGTGTGCTCTAAATTAGTTCCAAATGAGTTCCAGCTTAACTACTACTACTACTACTACTACTACTACTACTACTACTACTACTTGTTCTTGTTCTTCTTGTTCTTCTTGTTCTTCTTGTTCTTCTTCTTGTTCTTCTTCTTGTTCTTCTTGTTCTTCTTCTTCTTCTTCTTCTTCTTCTTCTTCTTCTTCTTCTTCTTCTTCTTCTTCTTCTTCTTCTTCTCCTCCTCCTCCTCCTCCTCCTCCTCCTCCTCCTCCTCCTTCTTCTCCAGCTTGGTTGACTTCTACCGGATCAGGTCTGGTGGGGGACCAGACTAGTCTAATTCCCAGTCCTCCTCCTCCTCCTAACTCCTCCTCCCGTCTAGCACTGATGAAGTTACCTAGTTGGGCCATGAAACATCTGCAAAAAAACCCATAAAGCTCAGAAAGCACCAAGGACCCCACAGTCCTCCTCTTCTTCTTCCTCTTTCTTCTTCTCTTCCTCCTCTCCCCCTCTCCTTTCTCCTTTACATGCTACTATATTTGCAGAACACACTAAGCTAAAAATGGCTTATTCAATGTATGGTTCAGGTTGGGTTGAATAAACCACCTAAGCTCGTTACAATGCAATAGAGCCAGTTTGGTTGAATGAATGAATGAATGAATGAATATATATTGAATCTGGTCACGTGGTGACTCACTTTACAACTGTCATGACATGATAGAAATCTTGGATTCAATGACAGTTGTAAGTCCAGGACTCTGTGCATTGAAATGGAGATTGCAGAAAAGTCAGGGAGCACCATGATCTAAGAAAAACTCTTGAGTAACACATTAAAAATTCTACGCATCATCTATCTAGTATACATCTAGTATATTACCTGACCTCTGTTGTAAAAGAAACAAACAAACCCACCCCTTAGTTATTCCCCACTTTCCTTCTCTTTCTTGAGCCCCTCACACAACTATATCTCTGCCTCATGAGGGAGGATGACGGGTTACAGGGACTTGTCAACCTGCCACGGGAAATGTTTGAACGGGACTTTTTTTTCCAGCCTCCAGCCAGCAGTGCCCTCCGCACACCTCCAGGCACCCCGGCTTCTTGTCAGCTTCCGTAGTCCATATTCCCGTCTCCGGTGGGATTGAAACGAAGCTCAGGCATTGCTGCAAGCTTCCTCTCTGCCTTTCGGCATTGAGGCCTACAGCGATCCCGGCCTCAAATCAGCCACAGCACATCGCTTCCGCATGTGGCCGGTGCTGTATCTCGGGAAACCCAGCTAATTCCACTCTAGCTTTGCTCTTAACGTTTGTGTGTGTGTGTGTGTGTGTGTGTGTGTGTGTGTGTGTGTGTGTGTGTGTGTTATGTTGCTTCTAATGAGCGCCCGCCTGTTCCTGCCAACTGTCACTCTGAGTAAATGTTTACAAAGCTATTAACAAAGCAGATTTGTAAACTGGCCGGCTTCTTTTTTTTGGGGGGGGGGGGAATCCATCAGGCCTGGCTTCCCCACCCCTGTTGCACCCCCTAGTTTTGAGCCATAATGATGGCATTCTTTTCCCCACCGTGAAGACAGGCGCTTGCTGTTCCTTCTTTGAGTGATCCAGATGGATGGAAACCTTTGATCTCCAGGGCCGTCTGGAAGGGCCACCTCCAAGGCGCCTCTCTGATTAGTTGACCCTCAACGTGTCTGTGTCTACAGAGTTCTCAGTCATCCAGGTCATGGTTGTCCCAAAAGGGCCTTTTTCCAAGAAGCAACTGGACTTCCTTTGGTTATTTTTTTTTCCTTGCAGACGTTTCGCTTCTCATCCAAGAAGCTTCTTCAGTTCTGGATGAACGGTGGGGGAATGGAAGGATTTATGTTCCTCGCAGTCATCTGGTCATTAGCCCTCTTTCTGAGAATCATTGGACTCTGCCCTCAGAGTCACCTGAATAGGTCGCCTTGCCTCTGGAAGTTGTGGATGCTCCAACACTGGAAGTTTTTAAGAAGAGGTTGGACAGCCATTTCGTCTGAAATGGTATAGGGTCCCCTGCCTGAGCAAGGGGTTAGACTAGAAGACCTCCAAAGTCCCTTCCAACTCCGTCATTCTGTTAACCTCATCCTACTTTCCTCAACAGTTGGAGAGTTCACCCATCATCATCATCATCGTAACCCTGAATTATCAAAACACTCTTGTGAGGTTGACATCCCACACTCTGCCACCACCACCCACCCAAAGCCTACAAAATATTTAACCCCAAGCTACCCATTTTAGTCTGATTAGAGTTGCACAGAAACTCAGTTACGTTGCAGTGAAACTAGCCTTCTGATTCTTCCATGTTTTCTTCTTGGTTGAAAGGACCTTTTGTCGTTCTATTTTACTCCGGGTTTTTTCGGGGGGGGGGTGAATTATGTAGAGTGGCGCTTTTGATCTTATTTAATAGCTGTCAGATGGCTGGGATTCATTTGATGTGTTTGTGTGTGTGTGTGTGTGTGTGTGTGTGTGTGTGTGTTTGGGGGGGAGGTCTGTAAATTTTCCCCTCCTTCTCTTTCTCCATCGTTCTACAGCTTCCTTGATGTCTTGACATCCTGATTTAAAGAAAGCAATGCCCCCCCCATTCCCAACTCCTCATGTTCTGTCCTTGAAGTTCATTCGTAATTGTTTTTATTATCCTTCTATTACATTGGACTCCATCACTGGGAGGCTTGCAACAATCAAAATAGAGAAATGAAAAGAAGCGTAAAGATAACAGTCGTAAAATAATGGAACAATAGAATAAACAACGGGTCTTAATTAGATTGGACGCTGCTGGAGGACAAACACCTAAATTTGAGCCAGCAGCATGTGGCAGCAGCCAAAAAAGCTTTTATTATTATTATTATTATTATTATTATTATTATTATTATTATTATTATTATTATTATTATTATTATTATTATCTGGTTGATACCTAGGATGCTGGCAGCAACCTGTGTCAACCATTACTGCCAGTCAATTTGAGTGCTCAGTTGACTGAGTTTCATGTTTAATGAATAAAAGTTATATAATAATAATAATAATAATAATAATAATAATAATAATAATAATAATAGTAATAATAAGTCATCTAGTGCTACCCCTTCCTCAGGCAGGAAACCTTATCCCATCTCAGACAAAGGGCTGTCCAGTCTCTTCTTAAAAACTTCCAGTGTTGGAGCATTCACCACTTCTGGAGGCAGGTGGTTCCACTGGTCAATTGTTCTAACTGTCACTATATTCCTACTAATCAATTCCTACTAGGCTGCATTAACAGAGGGATAGAATCAATATTACGGTGAAGTGTTAATATCACTATGTAAAGCCTTAGTAAGACCACACTTGGAACACTTCATCCACTTTTGGTTACGACGATATAAAAAAGATGTTGAGACTCTGGAAAGAGGGCATAGAAGAGCAACAAAGATGATTAGGGGACTGGAGGCTAAAACATAGGAAGAACAGTTGCTAGAATTGGGGATGTCTAGTCTAGTAAAAAGAAGGACCAGGGGTGTCAGAATAGCAGTGTTCCAATATCTGAGGGGCTGCCACAAAGAGGAGGGGGTCCAAAGCATCAGAATGCAAGAAACAATGGATGGAAACGAATCCAGGAGAGAAGCAACCTGGAATTAAGGAGAACAATCAATCAGTGGAATGGCTTGCCTTTAGAAATTGTGGGTGCTCCAACGCTGGAGGTTTTCAAGAAGAGATTGGACAGCCCTTTGTCTGAAAGGGTTTTGGGTCTCCTGCCTGAGCAAGGGGTTGGACTAGAAGACCTCCAGGGTCCCTTCCAACTCTACGATTCTGTTATAACAGTAGCAGAATAATGGAGCGATAGAATAAACAATGAAAAGAAAAGCACCAGAGGTTTTCAAAAAGAGACTGGATAGATTACTTGCCTGGAATGGTATATAAGGTCTCCCGTTGAGTACAGGGTTGGACTAGATGACCTCTCACGTCCCTTATTCTGTATTCTGTAAAATCTAAACAAGAGGTGGCCATCTGTAGGTTGCCCCGATCAGAATGATACTGCATTTATTTTGTTGGCTTCCTTCTTTTTTTAAAAAAAAAAAAATTCACGATTTCTCTGGACTTCCAGCTCCGACGGGCACAAGTGATCGGAAAAATGTAAATCCCACACCTTTCTGCCCTTCCCATCAGGACCGGTGCCCTCCTCCCTTTTGTGTTTCTTCAGCTCTGTCAACTAATTTGCCCTAAATACCGGATGAAGAAAGCGTGCCTGCAGCCCGGGATTTCTGTTATTAGACAGAACATTCCTCTTTTTAACCTCTTGAACCCCGAGCAGTCCCACTGGGAGAATCCAGTCTCCATACATTTCAACTGGTCTTAATTAGATCGGACATTTTTCTTCCCATTGCATATTTTACAATTCCGAAGAGGGGGGGGGCGGTGGTAGTGGCGACCTACCAAAGGGATTATGCTGGAAGGGTTTTTCAAATTAGGTCCACGTTGACCTGCGTGGTGGAGAGTTTGCCAAAAGCCACAAATCTACACTAAAAGCTCTAACAGAATGGAAGAACTGAGAATTTATTTTTTTAAAAAAAAAAAAAAGAGGCTAAGACAGAATCTAATACAGGTAAGTCCTCAACTTCCAACAGTTTGAAGTTAAAACTGAAAAAAGTGACTTATGACCGTTTTTCATGCCTACAAGCATCACGTCATCAAAATTCAGATGCTTGGCAACTGGCTCATATTTATGACCATTGCAGTGTCCCAGGGTCTTGTGATCCCCTTTTATGATCTTCCAACAAGCAAACTCCCTACCAGCACTGATGTTGTTACCTAGTTTGGTAATTAAATGTCTGCAAGAAAATAACCGTGCTCGCAGTTGCTTCCTAAGCGCCTGACATCCATAGGGAAACTAACTCTGCAGCCAGGTTCCTGACATGCCCATCTGACAACTTTATCTCCCAAAATGTGGAGGAGGAAACTAGACAGTCAGCTACACTGGACTTAATTCTTACTAATAAGGACGAAATAGTTAAGGGGAAAGAAGTTGTGGGAACTTTGGGGGAGAGAGAGAGACCATGTCATACTAGAATTCATCATAATGCAGGCCCAGGTAACTGAACAAGCAATGTTTCATACTTCCAGAGAGATGACGTCAACAAACAGAGAGAGAGAATAGGAAGGATGCCATGGATGGAAATCTTAGAGGGAAAAACAGTACAGCTCTGAAAAATGAGATAACAAAGGCCCAAACAAAAGCAATGCCAGGAGGAAAGAAAAACAGATGAGACCATCATGGCTGCACAAAGAGCTCCCTGACAACTGAAGAACAAAAAGGAAAAGTATTTTTTTTAAATGGAAAAGGGGGCATATAACTAGAGCAGAATACCAGCAAGTAGCCCGAATCTGCAAAGACAGAATCAGAAAGGCTAAGGCTCAGAATGAACTAGTACCAAGGACCCCACAGCTGGACCCTGAGCTACAAATATTCCCTTCTATCGGTACGATACCAACCTATTGAGATAGGTGCTTCTCTACCCATTACTTAGAAAACTGTGTTCAAAGCATGCTGGGGATCAGGCTGGTTTACTGGGTAAGCAACCAAACTTCAGCCTCTTGCCCACAAGAGGCTGGACCAATTCTTGCCAGTAGTGGGTTGTTGTTTTCTCTCTCTCTCTCTCTCTCTCTCTCTCTCTCTCTCTCTCTCTCTCTCTCTCACACTCTCACACACACAAAAAAAAGAAAACCTCTCCTGATCTCCCATCACCCCAGTAATGTTATTATTCAATGTCTTTTCATTGCTGCTGTCAAACTTGATTTCAGATCAGAGCTCCGAGGACTTGGGGGTGCTCACCGCAGACGGCCAACTGGAGCCCTAAGTGACCAGCTCCCCAGGACAATCTAATTCTTATTGACATCTGTGTCCCAAGGTTCATCAAGACGGATTGGGCTACCAGGCCAAATCACGCGATTATGGGGAAGCGAAGGAGAGGGGGTGGGTGGGAAACGGGTGTTCCTTTTCAGCTCCCCCCCCTGTAAGAAAACATTGTGGAGGATCAATAGCCATATCTACCGAAGTCTGCCTTTCAGTTGCAGTGTGTGTGTGTGTGTGTGTGTGTGTGTGTGTGTGTGTGTGTGTCTACACAATGGTAGACAAGAAGGAGGGGGGATGTCAGGGAGCGAGGAAACCCCAAGTGCATTCCAGTTGCAAAGGAAGCCTTCGTTCCATTGTGTCGGGTTGCGTTGGGTTGCATTACCTCAACAGGAGGGGCGAAGGGCGGAAACTAAGACCTGAGTGAAGAATACGGCTTTATTTAGAGGAAGAGGGTTAATTATATTAAGGTCATTTCACCTGTCAAAACTTTCCTCTTCAGACTCTTCTTGCCCCCAAGATACAAGCCAGCTTTGCTTCTGAATGGCCCCTTCTGTTCCTGTCCAGGAGTTTGGGTGCGTAGGTCACAAAGTCACACGGCATCAAAACAAGTCGCTCTGCATCCCTTTCCCCCCCCACCCCCCACCTACCCCGCTCAGCTCTAATCTGGACGTCCTTTTTTGCAGTCGTCAACTTCTACCCATTGAGGTCCGCAGAGACGTCAGGGATCATTCGTTGGTTTCCCCCATCTCACTTCAGGTATGTTTGTGGGTGTGGATTTGGGTCTCTCTCACTTTAGATCAACTAATAATAAAACCTTTATTGTCAAAGTACAAGATGTGTACATTGAGATTAGCTGAGCCTCCCCCCCCCCCCGTGCTCTCTCCCCCCAACACACAGTGACAACAAACCCTCCATCCCACCACACTATGTGAACCGATTACACCACACACCGGCCTCCCAAGTCAATTCTGCATAAGTTCACAGAGATTATGTCCCATTCAAAAGCCTAACAGCCCACGGATAAAAGCTGTTTTTCAGCCTGTTGGTATGGCTGGCTATACTCCTATATCTCCTACCCGATGGTAGGGGAGTAAAGAGATACCGTCCAGGGTGTGAGTTGTCCCTGAGAATCTTCCTCACTCTTCCAAGGCAGCGAGCCCTGGCGAGGTCATCCAGTGGTGTCAGGGAACAGCCCACAATGTCTTGTGCTGTGCTCACTACCCTCTGTAATACTTTCCTAAGCCTCTCAAGAGGGGAGTAATTGATTCACAAGTTTGCATTTTGAGAACCTGAACTTTCAAATAGTTTTTTAATTACTTCTGGTTGCAAAGAGAGGTGTGACTCCATTAAGCACATGAAGAGCATGTATAATCTTTCCTTCTTTGCTTGCTTGCTTCCTTCCTTCCTTCCTTCCTTGCTTGCTTGCTTCCTTCCTTGCTTCCTTCCTTCCTTCCTTCTTTCCTTCAATCCTTCCTTCTTTCCTTCAACCCTTTCTTCCTTCTATCCTTCCTTCTTTCCTTTTATCCTTCCTTTCTTCCTTCCTCTGTTCCTCCCTCCCTCCTTCCCTTCCTTCTTTTTCTTGAGCAAAACTCAAGGGCTTCCTAGTAATTGTCACTCGCTCTGGACTGCGAATTGAATATAATTTGGTCCGCTGAACTTTGCGCAGCTTTTGAACACAGTACACGTCACTTGCCGTTTGCTTTGAATCAACATTCAGACTCAAGGGTCGGTTGAAAGTCTTTCCGTTCATTGTCCCCTCTTTGTGGCTTAAATCTTCAAGCAGGAACTCAGTCTAAATTCCACGTTCGTAAGTGACCGTTGGCTTTACAAGCAGCAGGGTCTTCTCTGCGGTTGCCCCACTCTTTTGAAATACTTCTGCTTCCCGGCGAACAAAATAAATTCAATATGCAGTTTTCTTTTCCCAAGAAATCTCTGAGTTGTTTTTTTTTCCATTGGTAACCCTTGGTTTCTTGTCTTTATAACCTTTCTGTATTGTAGTTGGCCCTGTGTATTTTAAGGGGGAAGGATGGTTTTCAATGCCATCCTGGAATTTTGACATACTACAGGCAGCCCATGAGTTACATCCATCCATTTAGTGACTGTTCAAAGTTACAACAGCAGTGGGAAAAAAAGTGACGTATGACCGTTTTTCACCCTTGCGGCATCCCCCACGGTCACCTGATAAAAATTCAGCCGCTTGGCCATTGACTCGTATTTATGACGGTCACAGCATCCTGGAGTCACGTGATCCCCTTTGGCGACCTCCTGACAAGCAAAGCCAAGGGGGAGAAACCAGATTCCTTTAACAACCGTGTTGCAAACAACTGCAGGGATTCACTTAACAGCTGTGCTGAGAAAGGTGGGTAAATGGGGCAAAACTCCTTTATTATTTATTTTTATTTTTTATTTTAATCCCATTTATATCCCGCCCTTCTCCGAAGACTCAGGGCGGCTTACAATCTAAGAAGCACAAATCAATGTGCTTAGCTTTAACCAGCGTTTTGCTCAGCAAGAGAAATTTCGGACTCAAAATCATGGCTGTAAGTCGAGGACTACGTGCATTTCAAGATGGTACGGCCCACAGAAAAACAGACCAATGAATAAATAAATCACACACACACACACACACACACACACACATCCAAAAAAAAATAACATTTCTACATCAAGGTAGTAAAACTCCTGCTCTCCAGAATAAGGGCCTGTAATTTGGTGAAGGAGTGTGCTAGAGATTTGCGGACAATAGCTCTCATTCATAATTGTACTGCCTACACTCATTGCCATGGAAACAACAAGGGTTTTAGAGATCAAAGGCCATTTGCAATATATATATATATATATATATAAGTTCCTGTCCAAGAGCTATGCAAATAGGACTGGATGGATCTGGTCTAGGATCATGAAGATGAAGCTGACAGTTCAACTCCTCGGTCCATTGTAAGATCTGGCATCGCTTCAAAGAAAAAAAAATATTTGGATCCAGTGAAAGAACAGAGGAAGACGGGGTTTTGTTTTGTTAAAAAAAAATTGGTTAAAAAGGGAAAAAAAGAAAAAGATGAACACTGTTAATTCATATCTCAAATTTTTATGGGTGCTTGTGGGTGTCAACTATGATTTCAACCATCGTGGCTTTCGATTTTTTTCCCCCCTTGGACCTCAATATGCTTTGGTTAATAAGGAAAAACATTTGGACCGACAGCTAGTAGATGTTTTCTAACCAACAGAAATGTCAGATAGAAAGTAGTAGGGAGAATAACAGAATAACAAGTTGGAAGGGAGATCTTCCAGTCCAACCCCATATCCAGGCAGGAAACTTTACACCATTTCTGACAAGTGACTATCCGGTCTCTTCTTAAAAGCTTCCAGTGTTAAGAGCAGCCACAACTTCTGGAGGCAAGCTTTTCAACTGGTTAATTGTCCTCACTGTTAGGAAATTTCTCCTTAGTTCTAGGTTGCTTCTCTCCTTGATTCTGGTAGTTGGATAGATGGGACAGGATGGGATGGGATAATAATGGAATGGAATGGGATGGGATGGGATGGAATGGAATGGGATGGGATGGGATGGGATAGGATAGGATAGGATAGGATAGGATAGGATAGGATAGAGATAGGATAGGATAGGATAGAGATAGGATAGGATAGGATAGGATAGGATAGGATAGGATAGGATAGGATAGGATAGGATAGGATAGAGATAGGTAGATGTAGAGGTTAGAGTAGAGTAGAGTAGAGTAGAATAGAATAGAATAGAATAGAATAGAATAGAATAGAATAGAATAGAATAGAATAGAATAGAATAGAATAGAATAGAATAGAATAGAATAGAATAGGAGGTGAAGAGAAGAGAAGAGAAGAGAAGAGAAGAGAAGAGAAGAGAAGAGAAGAGAAGAGAAGATTACAGAACGCCATCCTAAGTAGTGTCCCTTGCATGTCGATCGATTTTTGGGGATGCAAAAAAGGGAAGGGGCCATAAAAGGCTTCATTTCCCCCCCCCCCAAGATTTCATTTCCTTCCAAAATGGTCCTTCCTTTCCTTCTTGATCTTTTATTTTCCTTTAGTGGAAGCACACACCTCTGGTGGACCCACTTATGCTTCATTCCAGGTGGTCACCTTCTCCCCAAATAGCCTTACACTTATACACTCACTTCCTGGCATCCTGGCTCCTTTGTACCAACCCTGATTCCAAAGAGGGCACCCTTCTCGGACGGCCCCTTCAGCCAGTCGGTGGGCTGCAAAAATGAAAGAAGCCCACCCTGCTTTGAGGAAGGGCCTTGCTTCCTGCTCATTAAGAGAAAGGCTGGCCAGCTTCGTTTCCAAATCTAATTTGCAGGCTGATTAGGAAGAGAGCATCAAATGACTTCGGAAAGGAATCTAAGCTTGGTCTGCTTCCTCAGCAAGGAAAAACACAGCACTTTTTATAATGGAGGCTGAGTCTGGCAGTCAGGGGGAGGGGGGGAGAGGGGGGAAGGGATATTGTCAAATGTCAGCATCCTGATAGGCAAGGGATCAAAGTGTGCTGTCGGCAACATAAGTTTATAGTCAGCCAAGCCAAACAATGAATGACTTTATCTCCTCGTGGGGTGAAAAACAGAGAGCAAAGTTCCAGAGAATTATGTCTGAACCAGCAAATGCGGATGTTTTATCCTCCAGAGGTTCTCTCTCCCCCTCTCCCTCTCTCTCTTTCTTTCTCTCTCTATCGATTTTTCTCTTTCTCTCTCTCTGTCTCTCCCTTTCTTTCTTTCTTTCTCTTTCTTTCTGTTTCTTTCTCTCTCTCTCTCTTGCTCTTTATCTTTCTCTCTCTCTCTCTTTCTCTCTCTCTCTCCCTCCCTTCCTCCCTCCCTCTCTCTTTCTCTCTCTCGCTCTTTATCTATCTTTCTCTCTCTCTTTATCTATCTTTCTCTCTCTCTCTCCCTCCCTCCCTCTCTTTCTCTTTCTCTCTCTCGCTCTTTATCTATCTTTCTCTTTCTCTGTCTCTCTCTTTCTCTCTTTCTCTTTCTGTCTCTCTTTCTCTCTCTTGCTCTTTCTCTCTCTCTCTTTCTTTCTTTCTCTCTCTCTCTCTCTCTCTCTCTAGCTCTTTCTCCTCCATGGAGCAGGTGAGAGAAATAAAATGCAATACTATATGCCCATTCCTCTTTCGTAGAATAAGAGAGACCAAAACTCCTTGTGCTTCCACAAATTTACGAAGGCCTGATCTACCGCCCTCCAAAATAAGGTCAGAGAATGAGATTCAGCTGACGACCTCTGATCTTCTCATGATCTTCTGGACCTGCAACCAAGAAGTAAAGCTGGATAAATTTGCTGCTGGGGAAATTCCCTTCAAACAGGAAATTCTACCTGGTGGACAGCCAAGCACTTCAGAAGGATATTTTGGAGGAAAACACCTAAGGAAGGAAATTGACACCTTCTCCAAATGTGACCTCCGGTATTTCTCAAGCGTAGCCTTTCCGAGCAGGAGAGTGAACTGCCATAAAACACGTGTTTGAGCTGTTCTCCTTCGCCTGGTGGCCCTTGAGCTGCCCAAACATTAACAGGTCACAGTTCAAAGTTGTCTGGCTGGATTCACGACAACAACAACAGAAGCTACCGCTCAATCCAAGGGGGAACTACTTGAGCGTTTTTCAAGCTGTCACCTTAAGGTAGGCCAAACGTCAGACCGACCTCTGATTTGTATCCCGAAAGAGGCTGAGATTTCTGCATCACCCCCAGCTTTGAAAGCGCTATGCCTTTCAATACTCACTGCTGGGGAACCCCAGTTGGCTGAGGCCATTCCATGTGTCTTCCTACATATGTACAAAGACTCACTAGGAAGATGGGAAGAGGTGTGCCTGTGAATTGGACAGCCTTTGACTTAGCCTGCATGGTTCTCGATAGAATCACGCCATCCCAGAACTATCTCTGCCACATCCATCAATTGTAATCTAGTCTTGAGAACTGGTGGTCCCACCATTTCTTAAAAGCCTTCAGAGATGGGGAATCCACCGCCTCCACAAGGAATCCGTTGTGCTGTTGAACAGATCCTACAGTCGAGAAACCTCTTAAATCAAATCTAAGTAGCTTTCCATGATCCTTGTGATTTCTAGATCCAGTTTTCGCAGCAATGGAAAAAGTTCTTGATCAATACTTGAAGGTCTGTCATGGGGAAGAGGGGGGAGGAGTCAACTTATTCTCCAAGCACCAGAGTTCAGGACAAGAAACGATGGATGGAAAGTAATCAAGGAGGGAATCAACCTGGACGTTCCTCGGAGGCAGGTCCAGCCTGGAATAAGGAGGAATTTCCTGACAGTGAAAATTATTAAGCAGTGGAACAGCTTGCCTCCAGAAGTTGTGGGTGCTCCATCAGTGGAGGTTTTCAAGACAAGATTGGCCAACTATTTGTCCAAAATGATATAAGGACTCCTGCCTTGGGCAGGGCATCAGACTAGAAGATCTCCAGGATCCCATCCAGCCCTGTGATTCTATGATCTTCTCTATGGCCCTTTTTAGGAACATGAACACTGGCATCGCGTCTCCTGCCTACCTTCATTTCTCCAAAGCAAAGATCTCAAGATCTTTCAACGGCTCCTCCTCAAGCCTAGCCTTAAGCCATCATCTTAAGTTATCCCATGCTTTATCCAATGCTGAGCACAACGAAGCGCCCTTTTTAGCTTCAGCCACCCTGCTGCCTCCAGAACTCCAAACGTTTTTGGGTAACCCGCAATATTTTTTTTCCCTTTCTGGAAGAAAGGAAGAACAGAGGGATTACATTTTATTTAAGGCAGAGCCCAGCTTTGAAGAAGGGGAGGGGAGGGGAGGGGGGGAAGGGAGACAGAATAGGGAGGGCCATTCTCCTTGCTGGTGAGATTTCTGGCAAAGGAGCTGCTGTAACGCACGGTTCCAGCTGGCTCAAGATTAAAGCACATCTCTGCAGCTCCAGAGCAGTCAAAAAACACACCGTGGCACTGGCAGGAAATTCCAACCGATGTGAGCCAGCCTGTGTAGCAGTATAGCAGCCAAGGGAACCAGGAGGTGTTGCTATTCACAAAATGGTTGGGGCAGTCTTTCTGCATTTCCTTAAGAGAAAAGTCAAGTCACGGGACCGATGGAGATGGCAGTTGACATTGCCATCCATTTGGAAAGAAAACACCTACACACAATACTCTGGGGCATCATAGATAGATAGATAGATAGATAGATAGATAGATAGATAGATAGATAGATAGATAGATAGATAGATAGATGAGAGAGGGAGAGATATAGAGATTAATAAGTAGATGATAGATGATAGAGATGATAGATAGATAGATAGATAGATAGATAGATGATAGATAGATAGATAGATAGATAGATAGATAGATAGATAGATAGATAGAGATATGAGAGAGGGAGAGATATAGAGATTAATAAGTAGATGATAGATGATAGAGATGATAGATAGATAGATAGATAGATAGATAGATAGATAGATGATAGATAGATAGATAGATAGATAGATAGATAGATAGATAGATAGACAGAGAAGGAGACAAAGAGAGAGAGAGAGAAGGAGATATGGAGGGAGACTTTGATCCAACTGTTCCTTAAATGTCTCATAAACAATGACACAACTGAAAAGATGATCCAACGGGTCATGGGTTGTCTAGTAGACTGATAGATCGATAGATTGATTGATAGATCAATAGATTCATAGATCTATTTTTCAACGGCGTGGAAGATCCACCCTTGGAAGTTTTCAGACAAAGCTGAGACCGCCTTTGGTCTGAGAAGGTTTGAGGACTGGACCAGGACACTGCAGGACCTCTTCCAAACCTAGGATACTACGGCATTGCGGACTTCACGGTGGCCTAGAAAAATAGGAAGAACGAGCACCATGTTATGTTCCAGGACAAAAGCCAGGAGATAAGTCAGACCAGTGTGCCACGGGATGGCCACGTCTTAGAGACAAGGTCACAGTTGGGCAGATGAGTTTTTTGACAAGTTAAGTTAGGAGCGAGATGAACAGGAGCTGCTTGGAAACTGGAAAGAAACAACTGAACTATGGAATCTCAGAGAGAGAGAGAGAGAGAGAGAGAGAGAGAGAGAGAGAGAGAGAGTAATTTCCATCTGTAAAGGGAAGCTGTCACTGTCGAATTCTGGGCAAATCATTACTGTAACTTGATCAAGCCGTCAAGCAGATGGCTTCTTTGCCTTGGCGGCACACATCTTCACTCAAATCTCTGCCAGGGCTCATGTACAGTTGCAAATTTCAACAGCAGCAGCAGCGAGGAGGAGGAGGAGGAGGAGGAGGAGGAGGAGGAGGAGGAGGAAAAAATAGGACAAGCAGCTGCTGAGGGCTGCTAAATACATTTGCAATGGGAAGGCTCGGAGGGATGTCTGCGTGCGTGTTTTTTATCTGTTTTTCATATGTACCACTTGTTGATGGAGTGCTGAGAATCACCCCTCCACTGGAGCGGCAGGGTAAAGTTTGAAAGTTCAGGCAAGGTAGGAAGTGTTCCTCCACCAAAATCTCTGGAGGCAACCAAGTTCATCAGCCAGAAGGAAGGAGATTTATCTGCTGGGAAGGGAAAGGAAATAACTCTTCCTCCCCCCCCACACACACACACATCAAATAGTTGGGAGGCTTTAAAAAGAGGGAGGGAGGGAGAGAGGGAGGAGGAGGAGGAGGAGGAAGAGGAGGAGAAGAAGAAGAGGAGGAGGAGAGGAGGAGGAGGAGGAGGAGGAGGAGGAGGAGGAGAAGAAGAAGAAGAAGAAGAAGAAGAAGAAGAAGAAGAAGAAGAAGAGGAGGAGGAGGAGGAGGAGGAGGAGGAGGAGGAGGAGGAGAAGAGGAGAGAGGAGGAGGAGGAGGAGGAGGAGGAGGAGGAGGAGAAGAGGAGGAGGAGGAGGAGGAGGAAGAGAAGAAGAAGAAGAAGAAGAAGAAGAAGAAGAAGAAGAAGAAGAAGAAGAAGAAGAAGAGGAGGAGGAGGAGGAGGAGGAGGAGAAGAGGAGGAGGAGGAGGAGGAGAAGAAGAAGGAGAAGAAGAAGAAGAAGAAGAAGAAGAAGAAGAAGAAGAAGAAGAAGAAGAAGAAGAAGAAGAAGAAGAAGAAGAAGAAGAAGAAGTAGTTCAATTTCATCCCCTAATTGAGTTCATCTGCAGGGCAACCTCATAGAAAAAAAAAAGACTGGAGACCATTTCCCTCCCCCCCCCCATCCAAAAGCACCAACCGTCACCAGCCACTCCTTCCCCAAGTTCTCTTAACTCTCTTTCTCCCACACACGCACAAACACACAGGCAGACCCAGAGAGATAAAAGGTGCCCGCACAGCCTGCACACCCGTAGGTCTGTGCCATCACTTCTGTCCCTTGATCTCTATAAAAAAAAACCTGACACATATATGGGGGGTGAAAGGCTTAACGGGGCCCCTCCCCCAATCTCATAAGGGAGAGCCATTTCTGGTGTTCATTAGCCTTTCCCCACTGAACGTCCGAGGCACTTATTTCAGATAGGGTTACCTATTAG
Organism: Vipera ursinii; assembly: GCF_947247035.1. Lineage (NCBI taxonomy): Eukaryota > Metazoa > Chordata > Lepidosauria > Squamata > Viperidae > Vipera > Vipera ursinii. Next base: position 396 of record NW_028148139.1, on the reverse strand, counting down.
AAAAGCTTTCGGACCAGAGGGAGGGGTTGGGGAGAGGGAAGGGGGTGAGAGAAAACTGGAAACTTGGGAGTTGGGGCTGAAGGATGTGAGTATCAGTTCTGCTAAGGGTTCCGAAAGGTCCGCTGTATTCATATTTAGGCTATCTCATGGATAAGATTCCAACATTCTTCCAATGTCTTCCGATCATCTCTTACCCTTTTTTCTCTCTCTTTCTTTCTAACTTTCTCTCGCTCTCTTTTTTCCCTTTCTCCCCGTCTGTCTCTTCGTCTTTGTCTCTGTCTCTCGTTCTCTCTCATTCTCTCTCTCTCTCTTTCTAACTTTTTTCTCGCTCTCTTTTTCCCTTTCTCCCAGTCTCAGTCTCTTCGTCTTTGTCTCTGTCTCTCGTTCTCTCTCATT
>NW_028148140.1:0-1000 GCF_947247035.1 Vipera ursinii | reverse complement strand
TTCTCCTCTCCTCTCCTCTCCTCTCCTCTCCTCTCCTCTCCTCTTCTCTTCTCTTCTCTTCTCTTCTCTTCTCTTCTCTTCTCTTCTCTTCTCCTATTCTCTCTTTCTCTTCTCTTCTCTTCTCTTCTCTTCTATTCTTCTTATTTCTATTCTATTCTATTCTATATCTATTCTATTCTATTCTATTCTGATTCTATTCTATTCTATTCTATTCTATTCTATTCTATTCTATTCTATTCTATTCTTCCTTCTCTTCTTTTCTCTTCTCGCAATGGTCATTCAACGGTCATAGATATGAATCTCTCAGAATGACTAGATAGAAAAGGAATATTATATTGATGTGATTATTATTTGTAGAAATATTAGAAAACTTTTATATTTCATTATCATTTATTAAAACAATAAGAATTGTATTAATTTAAGATTGGTGAAAGAGAACACTATGGGGAAAAGAGGAAATCAAGTAAAGTTGTCATGTGGATTATAGATCATAGAATTTAATTGTTAGTGAATGTTTGTTAAATGTAAACCCAGACAACGCACTGTCTACTGAATATTAAGGTGATTATGTTAAAAAATTAATAAAACATACTTTAAAAAAAGAGATGGTTATTTTCAGGTTTCACAGAGATATCCTCTCGGCCATAGTGGAAAAATATATACTTATTAAACCTTTGCTGCTGCTCTAGCAAGATTCCTTTTACATCCGGAAATGTTAGTATGGCGTTAATTATATCCCATCAAAAATAATGTTCAGCACTCAGAGCCGCTCTGATGAATTTATTCCTCTCCTCAGATATAATCAATAATTTGGCAATGCTTCAGGGAAATAATTACAAAGACAGATAGAGAGCTACAATATTCCCCGAATAATCCGGCAAAATGGCCCTTGTCCATGCCTAAATTTAGGCCCCGTGTCCTATTTTTGTAATTGTTATAATTTCAGCTAATGCATTTCTTTCCTTTTGGTGTGTGTGTGTGTGTGTGTGTAATGGTGTAA
>NW_028148141.1:0-22816 GCF_947247035.1 Vipera ursinii | reverse complement strand
GCATGACTAGACGCCAAAGGTGCACGGAATGCTGTTAGCTTCCCACTATAGTGGTCCCTATTTTTCTACTTGCATTTTTACGTGCTTTCGAACTGCTAGGTTGGCAGAAGCTGGGACGAGTAACAGGCACTTACTCTGTTACGCAGCAGTCTGGATTTGACCCGCATACATACATACCTGTACATACATATATATATATAATTTAAAGAAACTGCAGAAATGTATCAGAAAGCAAGACACAGCATTTTTATTTTTATTTTTTCTGAGGGGGGGGAAAGAAGTTTTGAGAACCCCGAAGTCTGTTTATCATATGCAGCTCTTTTAAATTGTTTTTTATCGATGTGTTAACGGTTGGGCTTAATACGGGAGTTTGAACTGTTAAGACACATCACGAAACAGCTAAGGTGTGACAAGTAAACAGTGTACATTGGTTGGGAATAAATGTGGAGCAGATCCTGGCTGAAACAAGTTGGCCGTCTTATATGTAAAGTTTGAGCCTTGGAATTCTGTAAAAAAAAAAAAAAGTTGGGGGGATGTGTTTTATTCACAATCTTTAAAATATCTGCCAAGGATATGCCTTTTTTCCTAAAAAATAAAATAAAATAAAAGCTGTTAAATTTCTATTTTATCTTTTTCAGGTAGTCCTCGAGTTACTATCTAGCATTGGTTTAACAACGGCCCAAAATTATGACGGTGCTGAAAAAAGGGACTTAGTTCTGCTCCTCACACTTACGACCATCCTAGAGTCCCAGCGTTCGCATGATCAATATTTGATTGTTAGGCAACCCGGCATGTTGCCTAACATGCTACAGTTGTAGCATCCTGGAGGATCTTTTTGGGTGGCTTCTGGCAAGCAATGGGAGAAGCCAGGTATGCATAATAACCCTGTGATTCATTTAATGGCCAAAAGTGATTTCCTTAATGACTGCAGCAAAAAAAAAAGTTGGGACTCAGCTTGTTTAATGATCACCTCATTTAGCGACCAAAGTTGCAGTTGTTAAGTCAAGACCCATCAGCAAGTTTGTATAAAACTCAAGGGTGGTTTGCCACAGTAAAAATAGTCGAAAATTTATAAAAGAAGAGCATAAAACCAACACATGAAAAGTTTTTTTTTAAAAAAAGCAAAACCCGAATATAAAGAGTCCTCGACTTACAACAATTCAGCCGAAATTCAACTGTGGTCCTAATTCAAGGACTACCTGTACAAAGCTGACGAATGACTTTCAAAATGTTAAAATGTTTGATGGGGTGAAAAAAAATGCATCCTATATAGCTCAATTCCACTAAAGCACAAAACATATTTGGTCACACCTATCTCCTAATAATACAATTTCTCTCTTGTAAATTGCAACTTTGATTAGGCAGCTGTTTCCACAGCCCCCAAACCCGCAAGTATCTCGAGCAGCGTCTTCACACTTGCACGGCAATTTTCTCAAATGCCTGGCGTCATTTGAGAATTCCAGGCTTAATTGGCTCCCAGGAGGCTGTATAGACGACGTTTATTTCCAAGAAGGAAATTGAGCCTCAGCAAATTTGGTGTGCAAATTCTGTCTTTGATTAAGTGTACGCCTCACCCGTGTGCCAAAAAAACAGCTCAGAGGGCTTCTGCTCCAGGGAATTTTAAAAGGATAGTTGGGAGTCATAAAATATTGGTGGACAAAACTGGAGCTGGCATGATATATTTCTATTATAAAATGCACACCGGCTGGGATGGGACACCAGTCGCTTTTATTTTAAAAATGGAAGACAGGCCTACCTAAATCAGCTACTCACACTTGGAGACGTACTTTATCTAGAAATACTTTCTACTTTCTCTAATTAATGGGATCATCTGTCTGAAACTCACATACTTTTATCTTAATCGAGCTGCGCGTGTCCAACAGGGTATCGTCCATACAGATACGTTTGGACTACAGGTCCCATCATCTCTAAGGGCTATCTGGAGAGAGCTCTATGTTCGAAATGGCAGGGATAGGAGAACAGGAGGAGGGGAGCTGAAAAAATAATAATAATCAGAATGACATCCTGATTTTGTCCTAACCCCAGGTTTCAAAGTGATAAAATCTTATAAAAGGCCAGCCCAAAAGCAGGAAAGGAAGAGTATGATATTGTACAGAGAAGTAAGAAATTTATTACAAAGTGTAACAGTAAAGAACCCTTTAGGCAGCCAGATTTTATTATTATTATTATTATTATTATTATTTTGTCTTGTTTGCTCGTTTTTCAGCACGTAGCCCAGCGTGTCACTTGAATCCCCGAGTAATTTGGTCATCGCATCTGTGTTTCACGCAGGAAAGAACAGGGACGACAATGAGGCAAACACTCAATGCGTCGGGATGTGTGAATCCTTGCCGTTTTGGTCCCTGCAAGGATTAGAATTGGGTGGGCTTCTTCAGAACAGAAGGGATCGGAAGGGTATCCTTTGACGTAAAAAGAGAGAATGCAACGGGGTGGACGGTGCCTAACGCCCTTTCGGATGGGGAAAAAAATCTTATCTCTTAAGCTTTTTTTTGTAAAAGGAAAAGGTGCCGGAACTCACACCTATCATACAACTCGCCTTGCCTACCCTACAAGGTTCCATCCAAAAAAGGTGCCGGAACTCCGTTCTGAGCGTTCTATGACAAAAAAAGCCCTGAGCATCGTACCGAAAGTCCTTCTGAGGAATCTAGAAAACAGCACGATATATCCAGACCGAGCTGCTTCCTTTAAAACGTGGTCCAACCTGAGCGACTTTTAAGACTTGTAGACTTCAACTCCCAGACTCCACCATGGTTGGCTAGGGGATTCTGGGAGTTGAGGTCCACGAATCTTAAAAAGTTGCCAAAGTTGCACCCCTCTGCTTTACAGCATCTAAGATCAGCAAATTATACTTTTGCAATAGAAAACTTTACTCCACCTTTTAAAGGTTTGCAACTCGGGGTGTTTTTTTTTTAATTCAAAGACAACTTCTTAGCTCTTTATGTGGTGACTTTTAGATTTAATTCAGCTGCTACTCTAACATGAACCAGGTATCAAGCAGAGCGAATCAACGCTATAGATCACCAAATTTAGTGACAAAAGAATTATACGGTATGATGGTCCTGACTGAAATGTGGGAGAAGTCGTGCTAATTCACTGGCTGAAAAATCCTTTGTGTTTTTTTAAAAAAAAACCAATTATTTTGTATGTTTGTGTAGGGGTTTTAATAGCTGCTATTTCAGATGTTTATGGAATGCATCAAACTCTTTCAGGGCGAGATATAACATCTGCGTTATATACCATCAGAAAGGGGGGGGGAAGCCCATTCTTTTTTTCTTTTTTGCAAATAGCATCAATTCAAAATTGCTACTGGTCACCTGGATGTTTTTTTTTAAAAAAAAGCTTGATCCACCTCATTCCAATATGAAATATAGCCTCATTGCTTATTTAAAAGCCTTCTTCGCCACCCCATTTTAAAAATGGCAGATTGCACCAGACGATATTGCTTGAAAGTTTCAGTCAAGACTGTGGATCAAGCCTCGCATCTGAGTATTTTCTCTTTGCCTCGTGATTTGTGTAGAATTGTGTTGAATCAGCTCTTTTAAAAATGGGCTTGTACCAAAATACAAATAAATGCAATATCGGCTAGGTGCAGGGGTAGGCAACCCCGGCTCTTTTAGGACTCATGGACTTCAACTCCCAGAATTCCTGAGTCAGCATAGCTGACTCAGGAATTCTGGGAGTTGAAGTCCATGAGTCCTAAAAGAACCGAGGTTGCCTACCCCTGGGCTAGGAGGAAGGGCAAGCTAACTCCTTGATTAATGCTCAGTTGCCAGCAGTGAACACTCTGCAGTCAATGGCGGAGCACACTTTGTCGTAGCAATAGTTGTGTTTTTTGGTGGGGGTGGCGTCGCTGGTCTCCGCATCCACCACGGTGATGGGACTGTCTCTCGCAAACACCTCTGTGGATTCCCTCCAGATGCAGTCCACCGTGGCCTTGAAGCTGTATTGGTGATACTTTGGCCTCATCACCTGAGTGGCGTTGTTGAAAATCTGCCGGCTGTTCGAAGTAGCAATTCTGATTTTCAGGGCGGCATCCACACGATCCACCACAGTGTACGTGGCGATGCTGCCGTCGTCGAAGCCCACAATGATGTTCAGGTGCCTCTGGGAAAGAGTCAGGGAAGTGGGGGTTTTGTACAGTGAGCAGGCCCCGATGTTTTTGCCATCTGCCAACCTCATCACAATTAAGGTGGAAACGGCGCTGTTGTCCTCATCGTCTTCCCCGCTGCGAAAGCAGATGTACACCAGGTAGCGTCCATCCTGAGATAGCTTCTGCCTCCAGATGATACCCGAAGCGTGGACCACTCGAAGTTTGCCACTGTGAAGGTCCAGGATGTTGATATTCTCATCCCCGCAAGAGAGAATCCCCAGTTTTCCGTTAGGCGATATTTCAAAATCCTCTAACGTTTTCAGGATACTATTAGGCAGCTGTAAGCGTCTCGAGATGACTTCCTCAGTCAGACTGTAGATGTTCACAGTTTCAGCAGACGTGATAAAGACCACGATATCCGGGCAGTCTGGGATGAGCTTGATATCCACAATGGCAATGCCATCATCACAAGAGAACTTCTTGGTTATGCTGCCAGTCCACAGGCTGACCACTAAGACTTTGTTCTTTGTCATGCCAACCACAAAGGTGTTTGCGGTGGTTATAAACGCGTTCTGCAAGGCCACAAGAATGTTGCAGACGCGGTGTCCGGTAGACAGCCTCCACACCCTTGATGCATTTTGCTCACAGAGGGAGACCACAAACTGGTCGTTGTGGGTGATCAACAGTTGGCATATCCTCTGCCCATTGATGCGGAAGAGGTTTTCGCCGGAAACTGTTTGCCACACGTACTGGCTGCATTTGTCATCCGACGTAATCATCAATTTCCCGTTGGAAGTTAGGACGCAGTTTTCAACCAGGCTTTCATGCTTAAATACTGCTTCAATGAATCCTGTGCTGAAGTTCCATTTATAGATAGCTTCAGATCCATCCAGCGTGTAAATGGCTTCCCCCTTGGAAGGCAAAACCAGTCTTTGGATCGGCTTGCCTGTTTTGTCAATGTTGGACATTGCAATGATAATATCAATGTCCCATACTGAAAGGACCCCACTGGTGGACAAGGAGAGCAGCATGTTGTGATGATTCGACTTAATCAACCGGACAATGTTTCCTGAGATTTCTTGTAAGCTCGCCATGCACTGACTGGTATCTCTCCTCCAAACGAAAATGGTGGAGGTATTTTCAATAGACGCAATGATACAATCTCCGTTTTTGGATAAAGCGGCAGAGACAAAGCGCTCGTTCTTTTTCGCTCTAAACTTTTCTGCGACTTTCCACATGCTGGTGTCCAGCAGGTCAATGCTGAGAGACTTGCAGATTAAAATGGCACTTTGGTCTTCGGCAAGTTCAAGGCTGACAAATTCGCTATCCCCCCTCCTACAGTCAAAGTCATCCATTAATTGAGGGTGGGCAATTTCCTCTGTGTTCCAAATAGAAAGGGCCCCTTCACTGTCCACCATGACCATCTCTTGAGCTGCATCTAAGATGAGGAGAAACTTGACAAACCCTCCTGAAAATTCAGAGGTCACCGTGGCTAGCTTGTCGCCACTGCCCAAATGAAATATTGATGCCGTGTTCAGATGTTGTCCACAGAAAGCGTACATCCCATCTCCTGAACACTGGACACAGGTGACTTCATACCAACAGTGGAATTGATACAGTGGCCATCCGTAGAGTAGATCAATCACCGTGATGTCCTTGCTAGCTTCCAACCATGAGAGTACGTGGTTTACCGAGAGGGTAAAACCATTTATAAAACTTGAACTCACTCCAATTCCGCTATGTTTCGATCCTTTAATTTCCACCTCAGAGAGAAGACAAGAGTTTAGATTGTCATAAATCAAGAGTGTGTTCTTGGTGGTGGCCACCACAAGGTATTTCTCATCGCTCGTCAGTTTCATGCCCAAAATAACTGACTGAGCGGTTGTAATTTGCCTTAAGAGCTGGCGAGTCTCGACATCCCAGGTACTGATAGACCCATTTTCCAGAGCAACAATAACTATACTTGGATTAAAGGTAGGTAAGATTTCGGTCACTTGAGAGCAGTTGGAAGAAAGAGGTAGCCTTTCAGGACTATAAGTGACATCCATAGAAGAATGAAGTGGAACTATGGAACAATATTTAGGGCCATCTTTGTCACACTCGAGAAGAAGCTGTCTCAGTTTGGGCAAGGAACTTACCACTGGGAGCAACCTCTGTTGTAATTCAGCGGAGAGGGTCCCTGGGTATTTTATCACTTTGTATTTGATGGCCCTCAGTGTGGTGGCTAAAAACTTCAGCTCTTTTTCTTGCGAGTAGTTATAGGCCAGCTCCACATCCGAAAGGGCTTTGTCGAACTGCCCAATTTTGATCATGGTGTAAAGCCAGCTGAAGTTCATGATGACACCGTACAAAATGTCATCGGATTTCCCACACTTGGTCAGGTGGTGCAAAAGCTCAGTCATTTTCCGGTGGTTAATGAAAAAAATGTCAGGCTCCAAAGGGTTGCATTGGAAGACCCAAGGCTGATCGGGAGATTGCCTATCAAAATTCATGTGGTCCATCATGTGCCTCTCCTTATCAGTCATAATAGGATCAGTCCTGCTGTCGCTGTCCAGGCAGCCGTTCAGATATTGATCTTCGCCGTACAGAGATTTCCTTCGGCCCCCAGACCAAACCCCTAGAAAATACTCTGCAATGACAGTGTGCATTTCATGCACATCTCCTTCGTTGTGAAGATAAATCTTTTGGGCAATCAGCTGTAGGTGCCGATTAGCCCAGACTAGAAGCGTCACATTTTTCACTTGTCTTTGTATCAGATATCCCGCTAATCCTTCTTTTAGTTTTGCGATGTAGATGTAAGGTACCCTCAGCGGGTTGAGGTTTTGGAAGTTTTGACTTAGCTCAAGCATGACGGTATTGTCAAGAGCTAAAATGTCTTCCAATTCCATTTCACTCAAGCCGGATTTGGACATTGTGATATAGCCGAGGGCTCGCGATAGAAGTTTGGGCCCACAGCTGTTCTGCAGAGACCAGAACATCTGCTCTATGCTGTCATGAACAGTGACGCAGAGGGAAGACCCGTCAACATCCTTGTGGGATCTCCATTTTCGAACTTCTCGAAAGGTTAAGTTGACAAACATAGGCAAGGTGCACTTAGACAACGCTTCATTGACGTAGATTTGTTGGCCCGAGGTCACTTTTCTCTTCACCTGGAGCAACTGGTGCTTGAGGACTTGACTGCACATCTTCCTCTCCCTGGCTGTCAGTTCAATGTAGTTGTCTTCATCGTGGATAAGACTCTTAAGTTTTTGCAGGATGCCATGTTTGTTCGGCAGCGTGGACAAGATAATTCGCACCGAACGGGGCAGGTGGAGAGGAAGCCACCACAATTTCCTGGCATCGTCATTTTCGGCCAGCTGCTCCATGGCATCGAAAATTAACACCAGGGGTCGGTGAAAGGAAGACTCATTCAAAAGGTTAATAAGCAAGTCTCGGAGATCGTGGATCTTTTTCGGGTAGCTTTGCAGAAGGCATCGATAGTTGATAGCCAGCTGCTCACAAATACTTTGAAGCAGATTCCGCAGGTCTGTACTCCTCTCCGTCGATCCTACAAACCTTATAATCACCACAGGATCAGATTCTGGCCCCATTTCTTCCTTCAGCCAAGCATAAGCCTGCAAATGTAGAAGTGCAAAGAGGTTTATTGTTCAAATTAGACCACCTCATCAAGACACACCAGCAAGAAACACAGCCCATACCGCTAGCCCTAGTGACCCTTGGAAGTTACAATGGCACGGAAAAAAGTGACCATTTTTTCACACTGATGACCCTTGAAGCATCCCCCTGGTCACGCGGTTTACATTCGGGTGCTTGACCACTGACTCACATTTATGACGGTTGCAGTGTCCCGGGGTCACTAAATGAACAGTTGTAAGTTGAGGACTACCTGTATTAGCAAAACTGCAGCCACTGCTTTGCCTTCTACAAGCCAAAACAGATTTATCCTTCAGCCTATGTAAGGAGGGCAGTAAACAGGTCCGATTTCTCACCCAGTGGTGCATTTTTCAAAACCTTAGGCCTAAATCCATCCCTGTCCTCAGTTCTGGAAAGATGCATTGCAACAAGCCATGATTTTATCAACATGGTGGTTTGCAACACTGCTAAAAAAAAGGCAGTTTGACCAAGGTGCTACATTTTGTGTGTTCTTTCCTTCCTTCCTTCCTTCCTTCCTTCCTTCCTTCCTTCCTTCCTTCCTTCCTCTTTCTTTCTTTCTTTCTTTCTTTTTCTTTCTTTCTTTCTTTCTTTCTTTCTTTTTTCTTTCTTTCTTTTTCTTTCTTTCTTTCTTTCTTTCTTTCTTTCTTTCTTTCTTTCTTTCTTTCTTTCTTTCTTTCTTTCTTTTTCTTTCCTTTCCTTTCCCTCCCTCCCTCCCTCCCTTCCTTTTTCTTTCTTTCTTTTTCTTTCTTTCTTTCCTTTCCTTTCCTTTCCTTTCCTTTCCTTTCCTTTCCTTTCCTTTCCTTTCCTTTCCTTTCCTTTCCTTCCTTCCTTCCTTCCTCTTTCTTTCTTTCTTTCTTTCTTTCTTTCTTTCTTTCTTTCTTTCTTTCTTTTTCCTTTCTTTTCCTTTCCTTCCTTCCTTCCTTCCTTCCTTCCTTCCTTCCTTCCTTCCTTCCTCTTCTTCTTTCTTTCTTTCTTTCTTTCTTTCTTTCTTTCTTTCTTTTTATTTCCTTTCCTTTTCCTTCCTTCCTTCCTTCCTTCCTTCCTTCTTTCCTTCCTTCCTTCCTTCCTTCCTCTTTCTCTCTTTCTTCTTTCCTTTCCTTTCCTTTCCCTCCCTCCCTCCCTTCCTTTTTCTTTCTTTCTTTATTTTCCTTTCCTTTCCTTTCCTTTCCTTTCCTTTCCTTTCCTTTCCTTTCCTTTCCTTTCCTTTCCTTTCCTTTCCTTTCCTTTCCTTTCCTTCCTTCCTTCCTTCCTTCCTTCCTTCCTTCCTTCCTTTTCTCTCTGTCCCTCTCTCTCTCTCTCTCACTGAGCATGCTTCAAAACTGATTCAAAAGACAGACAAAAGTGCCTCCTTCAGCCTCTTTTTTGTGAGCCTGAAATAAAACTTGTGGCTGCTTTAAGAGACCCATCAACTTCAATCAGTCAAACACTTTCTCCTTTCTATATGCTACTTCAAGAATAGGATAACCAACAGGGGAAGTTATCTATAGAAAGCCCTAATTACATCCTGCCACGAACAGACTTAAAATAAAACAGAGAAGTAGTCTTCAATTAGGTGTAAAACAGTAGGGGGGGAAAAATCACAGATGGGCTGTTGGTTTTTACCTTCTTTGCCACTTCTGCTAATAACAATGTTTTTCCAGTGCATGGTCCTCCATATACGATAAGAGGATTAATGTGGCCCATTTTCTTAGGCAGGAGATATTTGCGCATTACAGTTCTAGCATCACATCTATACTCGTAGAAGGAAGAGTAGCTTCTACACAATGAGGAGTGTTGCAGGACTTCATCATAAATCCAGTCCGTCTCTATGTCAAAATTCTGTTGCACTGTAGCTTGGATGATGTCAACCATGTCTTCGTAGAACTGTTTGCCAAGTCCTTCGATGTAGTGGCTCTCCACCTCTTGGGTGTAGCCGTACTTGATGTCGCAATGGGTAACGGAAGTGTAGACCCTCAAGTTGGAGGAAGCCACAATGGTGGGTACGAATTCGTCCCTGAGTTTGACGAGTTTCTCCAGTGCTTCTGGATCCCTCAGAAATTTCCCGCCACCGTGAAGCACGTCCATGTATTTCTCCATCTCGGGAACTTTCACAAAACGTTCGATGTTGGCAATCTTCCGGATGTAGCAAACGCATTTCTTTAAAAAAGCTGGTGTTTGTTTTCCTAAGGCAAAATCGAATTCGTCTTCAATAGCTGGGAGGAAGATCAAAGAAAGAAGAAGACATCTAAATATCGTGGAGGGCAAAGCGAAATCTGCTCCGTTGAATCTAAATTTACTAGGCCGTATCAAGCTCTTCTACTCGTTTCCCCATATTCTATTCTTGGGGCCAGGAAGACAAAGCCAGTTCTGCTCTATACAGATAGTCCTCGCCTTACGACGGTTCATTTTAGTGACCGTTCAGAGTTACAACGGCACCGGGAAAAGGTGACTTAGGACCGTTTTTCGCACTTAATGACCACTGCAGCCTCATGTGATCAAAATTCAGACGCTTGGCAACTGACTCCATATTTATGCCCTGGGGTTATGTGATCCCCTTTGGCAACTGTCCGACGACCAAAATCATTGGGGAAGCCGGATTACTTAACAACCGCGTTAGTCACTAAACCACTTCAGCGTGGTTCACGCAGCAACGGCGGCGGAAAAGGTCATAAAGTGGGACAAAGCGCACTTAGCAACAGAAATTTGGGGCTTTATCATGATTGTAAGTCGAGGAGTACCGGTACAGTGCCTTTTCTATCTCTTCATCGCTTGGGAGTGGGGTTAAGAGACACAATTTAGGAACAGTAATAATACCTACGAGGAACAATTGCATGCGATTAATGGCTACGATTTAAGAGCAAAGGAAATCGCTTTCCTTTTTTTTTTCGTTTTTTGCACATACTTCCCTGAACAGGCGCAATCCTATCTCAGCATGTATCTATGCACTGAGTGCCTGTATTTCATGTTTACCAGAGGAAAGATATCTGTTTGCTTGACTGTGTTTCATTTTCCCCTTTTCATACAGTATCTTCACAGCTGTCTTAAACATCACCTTTATTTCTTCTGATACGTCTTGCCATTTGCTCTCTCTGACAGGGTTGTAAGTGGGTTCCGTCTTTAAAGCAAGGAAAAAGACAAAAAGGAAAGAAACCAAAAAAAAAAAAAAGGAAAGGAAAGATCAGCGCCAGGGCTTAAGACAATTGCAAAAATGAACTTGGCAGGTTTTGTATTTTTAATATGTTTATTAATTAAATGTTATTTGCTGCCTCTCTCCTTTCGGGGGTGGGGGTGGGAAACCCCTTCGGGAACAATATGCACAAACCCGAAGGAAGGGATATATATATATATTTAAGCGGTGTGCTTACAATACAAGATAAGTGAGCAATAGTAAGATAACTGCTCTCAAGATCGATCAATCTGAAGAGAGCTGGAAGGGACCATGGAGGTCTTCTAGTCCAAGCCCCCCACTCAAGCAGGAGACCCTATACCATTTCAAACAAGTGACTGTCCAGTCTCTCCTTTAAAACCTCCAGTGATGAAGCATCCACAACTTCATATATATATATGTGTGTGAATGAGTGTGTGTGTGTGTGTGTGTGTACATACACACACATATAATTGATTTTTTTTATAAACTAACAACCTGGTGCTTAGTAAACAACATGTTGTCTAGGTTCACATTTCACAACAATCAATTATAGTCAATTTCTATCATACTGGACTCTACATAACCGCTTTCCTTGATTTTAATCTTAATTCCCATGTTGTTCTCTTTTGCAAACATTAGGTTAATGCAGTTCTTCATATTTTAGTAAGAAAGAGGTTAAATATAAACATTTTTCTAGCGTTTATCCAATTAGCAATAGCGTCAATATAGAACTTCTTTTCTAATTAGTCCTCTGGGTTGCGTTACATCTCCTGTTTTCACCATTCTCATGTAGACTTTTTGCCCACAAAATTGAAATCATTTTTATCTGTTAGGACAGACATGTCAAACACAAGGCCCGGGGGCCGGATCCGGCCCGCAAAGTGGTTTCATGTGGCCCACGAAGCCACCCTGGAAACAGTGAGGAACGGCCCCCACTGCCTTGGCCCCGGCCCAGAGACCCTTCTTCTGCCAGAGACCCTCAGATCTGTCCCACTCCAGCCCAGGCCCCCATAGGCACCCTTGATGCGAATGATGTAGAGCTGGCCATGCCCACCCAGTAGGCCATATGCACTCTAGCCACGCCTACCCAGTAGGCCACGCCCACCCTGGTCATACCCACCCGGCCCCTTGAGGGCAACCGCAATGCTGATACGGCCCTCAATGAAATTGAGTTTGACACCCCTGTGTTAGGAGGTTCTCGAAATTGATTGACGTTTAAATAGCTAAGCTGTTTCCCTCACAATAATCCTCCCAACGATGACATTTCTCATATCGCCAGAAATAAAAATAAACAAATACAATAAAAAAATACAATGCAACACTACTTGGAATAAGAAAGAAGAAGCGCCCACAACGTCTGACGGCAAGCTGTTCCACTATAAGTGGTAAGTCCACTGTAAGATACTGTAAGTTGGAAATAAGATAACGGATCTCAGTGCAGCCAAGATAAAAGTTTGCCATTTTAATTGGGGAGCAATCAAAATAAGCACCTTTTTATCTTTGCCGCACCGTTAGCGGGAGCAGAAATTTTTGATAACAGGTAAGAAACCGTACAGCCCATATTCAGAATACAGGAAGACTCGTAGAGGTGAGTTCTAACAAAAATATGCCTGTTACAATGATGGTATGTCATTCTCTTTTTCGTACCACATATACACTGTTGAAGGAAAAGTCTTCATTGCAGTTCAGTCCAAGCCGGGAATAAACAACACGGCAACTGCTTTAGAAAGAAGGTTGCAGTTTATTGAAGAGGAGAGCCAGACAGGAAGGTGGCTCTGGAAAAAAGAGGGGAGAGCACATGTAGGGAGTGGGTTTGTATACCTTCTGGAGACTTTTGTTTGGAGTTGTTCCTGTGGCATGAACTTTGACCTGAGTCTGGGTGTGCCCTTTCTGGTATTCTGATGGTGGTGGGTTAATCTTATTATGTCCCATGGGTCATATCCTGCTTCCCTGAGGCTGTGGCTGATGACTCTTAAGATTTTTGGTGTTGATTCTAGGGATCTTTCTTCCTAATCCCACTTTCCTGACTCCAGTCTTTCTGACAAGATTATCTGCATTTCTACAGAGCTGGTTTCTGCTTGGTGGAGGGAGACTTGGAGCTATTAAAGAAAACTGGGCATGCTTTTCTACCTCTTTAAGATCCTTTGAGGAAATATATTTTTCTGCCCATTTAATATTTTCTTCTCTGGGGGGCGGGGTTGACTTCCTACAACACACCCACACACACCCACACCCACCCACACCCACACACCCCATGCACAGAGATATCCACAAACACCCACAAATGCAACCCACCGGCTAACATTAATATTTGATTTATATCACAGGAAAGGCAGGAGTGGGCCAGTTGTTGTGATTCAGGGTCAGCCTGGGGGTTCGGCAGTTGGGTCGGATGACTCAGAGGAGGAGGAGGGGGGTGTTGAAGACCTTGCTGAGGAGGTTGAAGATCTTGCTGATGAGAGCCCTCAGCCAGGCCCCTCCCACTTGGTCACCACGGAGACCCAGCTGTGTGAGCCTGACAGCGTGGATGAAGATGACCCACAGCTGGCCCTGTTCAAGGATGCCCGACGCAGGAGGCAGTCAATTAGGAGTAAACAGAGGAAGGCAATGGGGCTTCTCGGAAGGAGGCAGAGAGAAGCCACGACCTGAACTCTATATAAGGGGAATGTGTGGGGAGGGCTGGTTTGCTGAAGGCAACCGCTCGGATAGTTCATGTTTCTTAAAGCTCCTGTTTCTTGGTTTGTCTTGTTCCGTTTGTTTTTGTTGTAATAAATTTGGCAGGCGTAATTCCAGCCTCTTGCCTTCTTGAAAAAGGGGTTGTCCCTGCCTTTTCTGCAGGGCCGGTAGCAGGCTGGTACAGAACACCAGTCTAGGCCTCGGAGGCCTGGAGGAAGTCTCCCAGGTCTAGAATTGCCCACCGGATGTGCATGGATGCCATTGCTGGAAGTCCGTTCTAGGCCTTGGAGGCCTCCCAGGCCTAAAACAGCCTGCTGGAAGTGTGTCGATGCCACTTCCAGAAGTCCGTTCTAGGACTCCAAGGCCCAGGCCTGGAATAAGAGAACCGGTTGCTCAGATATTTGAATTCCACCACTGCATGGGAGTAAGCAGCCATGCCAGCTCTAGGATAAAATCCTAGCGTTGGTTAGACTTAAACCAAGAATTTCAAAGCTTCTCCAAATAAAAGTTCTTCAAACTTGACCTTTATGTTCTGTCTTTCATTTGCGAGCCTCAAGGCAAGCTTATAAAAATGTTAATGCGGTCTAGTTATACATGAACAGACAATAGTAGAATATGCATGTCGGGCGCACGTACCATAGTTTATGGTACTTAAAAAAAAGAAAAATGTAAGTTTCTAGTCACTTCCCCATAGAAAAAATTGTCTCAGAATCTAGGGGATTTGCACTCCCTTTTCCTGCCCCATCTGTTTCCTTTCTGAAAAACTGTCACCATGGCAACCACCAGCAGGGAGGGACAAGGTTTTGCAGAAACTCTTAATGATGGAAAGTTTCCATGGCAACTCTCCCATGCTGTTATTTCCTCCCTATCTCTCCCCCCTCCCCAGGTCTGAGAACTTGAAGGACTTCTAAACATAAAACAAGGAACTTGGATGGGCAAGTGAAGGAATGGCTAGTTTCACTAAACTAAGTTTGGCTAGTCTATTGAAGAGAAGGATTGGGGGGGGGGGACTGGATAGTGGTCTTCCAGTCTTTGTGGGACACTCACAAAGTAGAAGGGATTGACTTATTCTCCAAAGTACCAGAGGACAGGATAAGACAGGGGTCTTCAAACTTGGCCCTTTTATGACTTGTGGACTTCGACTCCCAGAATTCCTCAGCCAGCATGCCTGCCTGAGGAATTCTGGGAGTCGAAGTCCACAAGTCATAAAAGGGCCAAGTTTGAAGACCCCTGGGATAAGAAGTAATGAGTGGACACTTATTAAAGAGAACCAACCTAGAATTAAGGAGAAATTTCCTGGTGGTGAAAAGAATTAATCAATGGAATAGCTTACTTCCTGGAGTGGTGGGTGCTCCATCACTGGAGGTTTTCAACAACAGAATGGGACAATGAATGAACCTTTATTGTCAAAGTACAATCATGTCTCCACTGAGATTGGCTGAGCCTCCCTTCGTGCCCTCCCCCACCACAACTCACAGTGACAACAAACCCACCATCTTGTTACACCATGTGAGCTAATTTCACAACACACTGGCCTCGCAAGTCAATCATGCATAAAGTTATTTCCCGTTCAGGAGCCTGACAGCCCACGGATAGAAGCTGTTCTTCAGCCTGTTGGTACGGCTGGCTATACTCCTGTATCTCCTACCCGATGGTAAGAGAGTAACGAGATACCGTCCAGGGTGTGAGTCGTCCCTGAGAATTTTTCTCACTCTTCCAAGGCAGCGGGCCCTGGCGAGGTCATCCAGTGGTGTCAGGGGACAGCCCACAATGTCTTGTGCTGTGCTCACCACCCTCTGTAATATCTTCCTATGTGTGGCTGTCAGGCCAGCATACCAAGCCACAATACAGTGCGAGAGGATGCTCTCTATAGTAGACCGGTAAGAGAGGGTCATTAGCCATTGTTCTACCCTGTTCTTCCGCAAGACCCTAAGGAAGTGGAATCTCTGTTGGGCCTTTCTTGCCATGGCCAAATCTACATGGCCATCTCACCGTAGTTAACTCACCATGGCTACTTCACCGTGGCCAAACCCACCTCGGCCATCTCACTATGGCCCCCTTGCATGGGCCAACTTGCCATGAGACAGCTCGCTGGGACCAACTCACCATGTGACGACTAGCTCTGGATAATTCCACACGGGATAACTCAACACACTAACTGTTATCTACCAGTGTCTCCTTAACATTATTTCCATTGACCAAAAAATGGAAATAATGTTGGAGAAACAGTGGCAAATAACATTTATCATGTTGAGTTATCCCACATGGAACTGTCCGTGGCGAGTTGTCCCATGGCAAGTTGGCCGCAGAGAGATAGCCATGGTGAGAGGACAACAGCAAGTTGGCTGTGGAAAAATGGTTGTGGTGAGTTCACCGTGGTTAGTTGTCCTAGACCAGGGGTAGGCAACCTTGGCTCTTTTATGACTTGTGGACTTCAACTCCGAGAATTCCTGGCTGGCTCAGGAATTCTGGGAGTTGAAGTCCACGAGTCATAAAAGAACCAAGATTGCCCATCCCTGTCCTAGAGCTTTTCAAAAATAGACTGGGCAGTTATTTGACTGGGATGGTATAAGGTCTTCTGCCTTAATCAGGGAGATGGACTAGAAGACCTCTGAGGTCCCTTCCAGCCCAAGTATTCTATGAGTGGGAATTTAGATCTGAAAAACTGTAATTTTCTTGGATCTATTCCTGAATTTCTAGTAAGTCCTAAGGTTTAGCCAGGAACTTTCTAGATCCTTTCTGAAAACCTGATGCTTTAATGAACCTTAGCTAAACTAAGTCAACCCAATTGCAAGTCATCTACTCTTGCATCAATGGAAAACTACTGTAGGAAAAACTATTTTCCTCCTTGTAATTCAGAGGTCCCCAACCTTGGGCTCCAGGGACTGGTTACGTGGAGAGAGGTTTTTTCGTAGACCGGAGGGGGTGTGGTTTTGTATGCTGTCTGCATCCTGCAGATGGGGCTTTGCTTGTTTGTGCGTACCGGTTGCTGTCATGCTGCGGCCCAGTACTGGTCCGTGCTCTGGGGTGGGTGGGGACCCCTGTTGTAGTTGACTAAACATCTACATCAGGGGTGTCAAACTGCCGGCCTGCGGGCCGGATGCATCATGAGGAAACCGCGCCCACCCCACTGCTGGCAATGGGGAAAAAGCTCCAATATGTTGCACGACATCACGTGACATCGCGGGTTTGATGTGTCTCATCTACATGATTTCACCTTAAGAGGTGTTCAGTTTGAAATACAAAGACAATTATTGGCAGATGATATTAAAATCATTTTTCCCCACTGAGCTCAAACACCCCTTGCATCCCTTGGTCTTCAGAAAGCAATCTAGTAAAGAACTCTGAATAGGTCTGGGATATCATTGTATTATAGCCGAACTCCATAACTGAAGAGTGGGACAATTTATTCCTATAATGACCAATTCCTCTCCTGATTGTCAGGAAGAATGCTGAGTAGAGTTGGTTCTATTTCTGTCTGTATTATGGGCCCTTGCCTGCTTAGAAGTGGATTGTGATAAATTATTTCTTACATTTAACAGCTGATAGGCATACATCTCCATAAACCAGTGCAGCTTTTGAACATTTTATGTATTTCAGATCATATGCATAACATTTTACAAGAAAGATTCTTGAGACAGAACCTGGGGGTGGAGTTAAAAGAGGGGTCAGACTAGAATCCCTACATAGCCACAAGCGAATTAGGCCAACTCCTCTTGAATTCCATTGACTGTTATCTTTTCAGATCATATGCATAACATTATACAAGAAAGAGTGACAGAACCTGGGGGTGGAGTTAAAAGAGGGTTCAGACTAGAATCCCTACGTAGCCACAAGCGAATTAGGCCAACTCCTCTTGAATTCCATTGACTGTTATCTTTTCAGATCATATGCATAACATTATACAAGAAAGAGTGACGGAACCTGGGGGTGGAGTTAAAAGAGGGGTCAGACTAGAATCCCTACGTAGCCACAAGCGAATTAGGCCAACTCCTCTTCAATTCCATTGACTGTTATCTAACTCCTAGCAGGTGCTAACCTTTGAGAAGATTCCTGTTCCAAGGCATGAATAACAATAAATGACTTTAATTGGAGCTTCATGTGTGGACCTGATCTTTCATGCCTGACAAGCATTGTCCTGATTATTTAATAGAAAGAAAAGGAGAAAAACGAGAGAGAGAAGGAGAGAAAAATAAATAGGGGAAGACCTGTGAATGTTACGGTAGATTAGCATGGAATCTACACTCTGCATTTGGAATACAAAAATGTAAGCTCTTGATTTCACTTAAACAATCTTGATTTCCTGAAGCATTGTCTCTTTATCAATGTTCTTACTTACAGGAAGGACACAGGTGCAGCTTTATGTACGAAGATGTTCACCTTGTGGACATTGAGGTCTCTTCTACATCATTTGAGTGACACTGACAGGGAGTGAAGCATAAAACGGAGTGCTCACACATTCAACAATCTGGACGATGTAACTCGCCAATCAAAGTTTATATTTACTGTAATGGACACCAATTTGCCATGACTTTTCCAAAGGTATCTTGTGGACTTTGGTGAGAATGGCTGAGGTTTTGAGGTCAGCTATTTTTAGCCTCCTCAGAGAACTACAATTCTCAGGAGAAGCGTCTAGCGTGAAAGACCGGGTCCACCAGCGAAGATCTGATCAAGCTGATTTATTGCTAAAGAGCCTATGATCTTCTCAACTAACAGTCTATCTATGATCTTCTCAACTTCTCAAGCAATCAGTTGGAGTTAAATAAGGATCAACAGAATTCAAGGGATGTTGGACCTGTCTGCTTGTGGCTACGTAGGGATTCTAACCTGGTCCCTCTTTTGACTCCACCTTCAGGTTCTGCCATCTCTTGCCCTGCAAGAAGATTACTACGAAACACGCCTTCTACCTAGACACAAGTCCTAAATCAACATCAAGTAAAGATGATTTACCGTATTGGGATTGCTCTTCAGAATTTCAGTTTTTGGTTTGAGGTAATAAGTTGGGGGCACTGCATTCTCATCCCGGCAGTAGCACTCTTCCAAAATCTTGGTTTCCAGCTTGGCTTCGATAGCTGCATCCAGAATCATTTCAAACTCTGACGATTCCACTTCCCCCGGTATCCGGATACCTCCGTATTTTTCTCCCAAAAGGCCCTATTGTGCACACAACAGAGAGCTACGTTCAGGAACAATGCTGATGACATTGTCCATAAGAGCTTAGACAACCATTTTCCTTGTTCCGAGGTGCCAATGGGCACAACGACAAAACAACAACAAATTGAAGCAGTACCACACTTCATCTTCCTACTCTCAGCAGGGTAGAAAAACGGGGCCTTTCCTAGTGTTGGGATTCAAATATGTAAACAACTGGTTCTCTGAGTATGCCGCTTCCGGAAGTCCGTTCTGGGCCTGGGCAACAAAAAATTAGCTATCGAACTGGTGTGAACTGGCAAAATCCCACCACTGACTATGCCCCATAAAACACAGCTATTGGGGACAGTGAGTGTGACAGCAAGGGGATCAGGAAGCACAAAGTAGCATTTTTATTAATTCCTCCATTGTTCGCGGTGGATCTTAATATTCCCACCTAACACATCCTAACTGAAAGCAAAGGGTACATTAAGCACTATGTATAAATAATGTAATCATGAGCCTGGAAAACTAGCTTGTGAGATACTGCCAGCAGATGGCATTATTTCTCCTAATAATATGATTTTTTAAAAAAACAACGTCCTATTTACAATAATGGAAAATTAGAATATATGATTATTTATAACAGCAGGTGTGAGACAGAACATGTTGAACAGCTGTGGGACCAATAATTATATATCTTTATACCTTCTTAATATAACTCAGTGCCTGACTTATTGACTTGAAAAAAAATTCTTTTTTTTACAACTTTGGGACATATTAAGCCCATTCTTCTTTCAGATGGAATAGAATATACGGCAAAAGGGCAAAGACATTAATTGGTCCAGTGCTTCATACTGAACAAGGATCTGAACACAAGTCCCAATTTATTACCTTTCAGTGTATCTCTGAATTACGTCTCTCAAAATTACATTTAACGATGAGGAATTGCCAATGATTATGTTCTTTTTTTCAAAAATAAAAATAAAAATAAAACATTAACAACATTCTCTTTTGAAAAATATAAAAACTCATTAAGCAAATCTGGCAGGTAATTCGAGTTAACCGTGAACAAATAGGACGATTTTGAATCCACCGTCTTAATATTCAATATACCCAGTGCTTTTTTTGTAAAAGAAAAAGGTGCCGGAACTCACACATGTCATGCAACCCGCCTTGCCTACCCTACAAGGTTCCATCCAAAAAAGGTGCCGGAACTCCGTTCTGAGCGTTCTATGAGAAAAAAAGCCCTGAATATACCTTTTGTAATTTATTTGATTCCCAATATTTAACTGGGATGAACAACTTTATTTGAATCCTGTCTAGGATGACACTTAGCACTTTAGTTATTTTACAGAAATCCAATTCTGCAGGCTTCAGTTTTTTGAAGATTTTCTCTTTTTATTTGGGGACTTAAAAAACAGTTTGGTATGTATTGTTTCTTTGAAGTGGTCTGCAGAAACAAAGGACCCTAAGCCACATCATACTTTGATGAGCGAAAATACGAAAGTTTTGAGGGGTGCATTGTCCACAGCTCCTTATTGGAGGCATTTATATAGGATTTGTTTAATGGAGCTGCTCAGTCATCCAGATCATGGTGGTCCCAAAGGTGCTTCTTCAAGAGGCAACTGGATTTTCTTTGTGTTTCTTTGAAGACATTTCGCTTCTCCTCCAAGAAGCTTCTTCATCTCTGACTGGATGGTGGGGAACGGAGGGGGGGGATTTATACTCCTTGCAGAGAGCTGGTCATTTGCCTCCTTTCAGAGAGTCGTTGAGGCCACTTGGAGGTTTATCTGTGTCCTCAGGGTCACCTGAGTAGTGCAAATGGGTGTTGAGCCTTCTTGGAACTGCTGAAAGGACTGTGTTGTGGAGCTGTTTTCTGCTCTGTGTCCCTTCGCTGTTGAACACAGGGCAGATGGTTGGGGATGAGTCTGTATTGTCTGCATCTCACACTGGAGCACTTCAAGTAGTCTCAACGACTGTCTGTTGTTGTTAGCTGCGAAGTCATGTCTGACCCATCGCGACCCTATGGACAACGTTCCTCCAGGCCTTCCTGTCCTCTACCTTCTTCTGGAGTCCCTTTAAGCTCGGGGACCACCTGCTGCCGGCGTCGACTCCCCTCCGCCCCGTGCGTTCCCACAGAGAGGGCCTCCTCAGGGTGCCTCCAGTCAGAGAATGCCGTCTGGTGGCCCCCAGGGGGAGGGCCTTCTCTGTGGGCGCTCCAGCTTTGTGGAATCAGCTGCCGGTTGAGCTCCGGATGGCACCGGATCTCCACTCCTTCCGGCGCGGGTTAAAGACCCATTTATTTGAACAAGCTGGCCTGGCCTGATGGGGAGTTACTTAGGGTTTTAATATTTATATATATTTTCTATTGTTTTTACTGTGGGCAATAATTTAATTCTTTTTTAACTTTTGTATTTTTGTAGTTTTATGATATGCCCTGTTCACCGCCCTGAGTCCTTCGGGAGAAGGGCGGTATAAAAATTTAATAAACCTAAACCTAACCTAAACCTAAGCTCACGCCTGGATAGGGGATCCTGTCACACATCTTGTTGTTGTTAGTTGCGAAGCTGTGTCTGGCCCATTGCGACCCCATGCACCACGTTCCTCCAGGCCTTCCTGTCCTCTACCTTCTTCTGGAGTCCATTTAAGCTCACGCCTCCTGCTTCAGTGACTCCATCCAGCCACCTCATTCTCTGTCGTCCCCTTCTTCTCTTGCCCTCAACCTTTCCCAGCATGAGGCTCTTCTCCAGTGAGTCCTTCCTTCTCATTAAGTGGCCAAAGGATTTGAGTTTCCACTTCAGGATCTGGCCTTCTAAAGAGCAGTCAGGGTTGATCTCCTCTAGGACTGACCGGTTTGATCGCCTCGCAGTCCAAGGGACTCGCAGGAGTCTTCTCCAGCACCACAGTTCAAAGGCCTTGATTCTTTGGCGCGTGACCTTTCTTACAGTCCAACTTTCACAGCCATTCAATGCAACTGGGAAGACCACAGCCTTGACTATATGCACTTTTCTTGACAGGGTGATGTCTTTCAACGACTCTCTAAAAGGATGCAAATGACCAGCTGTCTGCAAGGAGTATAAACCCTCCCATTCCCCACCATCCAGTCAGACATGAAGAAGCTTCTGGGATGAGAAGCGAAATGTCTTCAAAGTAAAACAAGAAAGTCCAGTGGCCTCCTGAAAAAGCACCTTTGGGACCGATTATCTAATCAGCATTCATTGCGGCAAGAGTTGTTCAATTGTCGTAATTGATTGCTAAACCTAGTTTGGTCTCATGTCCCACTCACTTCAGCATGAAGACACTTTGCAAACAATTTTTAAGAGGCTTGTTACCAAAATGTCACCTTCATAAGGGCTCTTGGGAGTCCTAGGGGACCATCACTTAAACATGAGCCACAATAAGGTCCCTTCAATATGCTATGAATTTTAAATAAAACTTTTATGGCATTAAATTAACCCCTCCCATATTATGCAACAGGATCTTTGGAGAAAGAAAAGCCTGCACAATGCTTTTATTAATTGTCCATCAGTATTTTTGGACGATGGCAATAACTACAGTTCCTTTGTCATATTGTCTGGCAGCACACTTTTTCTTTTTTTTTTCTTTTCTTTTTTTTAAAAAAGAAAAGGAATCTTTTGCTTTTAGCCTTCACCAAAACGTCAGATCCAGCCAACAATCTTAAAACACAAAAGAGGCATTTTTACATCCTAGCAAGGCTGCAGAGTCATAAAATCACAATGCTTTTAAAATCTAAAATGTGATTAGAAAATTGTTAGAAATGAGCTACATTCAAATATGTTGGCAAAACCGGCAATTAGGAGCAAATGGAATGTCTGCATAATAGAGGAACTGCCAGCAGACACAAAGCTAACATTTTTTTTTCTTTTAGGAGTAAAAAGCACAGGCAACATTTTAGGGTTGCAAAAAATAAATGAGGACCCAGATTGTTGGGGGCAATAAGCTGACTTTGTAATAATGCCGCTTGGGGGGGTGAAAGCCCTAATAAGCAGGCATATACATAGAATGAAGGCTACTGCTAAGCTTGTAAGCCGCCCTGAGTCTTCGGAGAAGGGCGGGATATAAATGGAATTTAAAAAAATAAATAAATTAAGAGA
>NW_028148142.1:10000-47121 GCF_947247035.1 Vipera ursinii | reverse complement strand
CTAGAATGGCCCACCGGAAGTGCATGATGTCACTTCCGGAAGTCCGTTCTAGGCCTCGGAGGCCTGGAGAATGCCTCCCAAGCCTAGAATGACCAAATGGGAGTGCATGATGCCACTTCCGGAAGTCCGTTCTAGGCCTCGGAGGCCCAGGCCTACATCAAATAAGAGAACTGGTTGTTCAGGTATTCATTTAAATCCCACCACTGCTTATGACCGTTTTTCACACTCAGGACCGTTGCAGCATCCCCGTGGTCACGCGATCAAAATTCAGACGCTAGGCCACTGATCCGTATTTACGACGGTCGCAGTGTCCTGGGGTCACGTGATCAGATTTTTGCGACCTGCCGACAAGCAAAGTCAACGGGGGAAAGCCAGATTCACTTAACAACCGGGTGACTAACTTAACCTCTGCAGCGATTCACTTAACAACCGTGGCAAGGAAGGTCGTAAAATGCAACAAAGCCAATGTCTCGCTTAGCGGTGGAAATTTTGGGGCTCAATTTTGGTCGTGAAGTCGAGGACTCCCTGTAGCGTTGCCATTCCAAAAGGCCACTAAATAAACAGTTGTAAATTGAGGACCCACTGCACAAGGCTCCCCATGTTGTGGCCTCCGCCTTGGTTGTGTCTCGCACACTTACGTTGCAGCAGCTGCAGCGCAGAAGGCGGGTGGGAGAAACACGCAACGGGGACACTGAAGTTGTCGATCAGCAGATGGATCATATCCAGGGATAAACTGCCAAAAAAAAGAGAGAGAGGAAAAACAGAGTTCAAATGACATATATCACCATCTCCATCCTCTCTGGCATTTGTTCGTCCTGTTCAGACAAATAAAACAAACTTGTTTCTTTGGTTAGCTCGTTTAGAATCATCTTTATTCATCCTATCATTTGTATCCACCCGAATGTGCAAGCATTGATTTGTTGATTATTTTAGGCAAGCAACTGCTTGTGAATTGACCTCTTTTCCAGATACACACATTGCAAAGAATCACAGCCACGAACCAGGGTGCTAAGCCCCAGGGGGCACACAAAGCTCACCAGGGTTAACTCTGGCTAGCATCCTGTGTGAAAGCATCTGAGCTGTTTAGTGGCATGACGTAAATGGAGACGGGGTGGTGGTGGTTGGTGTCCTCTGAGCTTGGTTGTTTTCTTACTCATGTATAAAATGAGAGCAATCCCCCCCACTTTCTAGCACTGATGATGTTACCTACTTGGGTCACGAAACGTCTGCAAGAAAACAACCAAACTCAGAGAGTACCAAGGACCCCACAGTTCCTCCTCCTCCTCCTCCTCCTCCTCCTCCTCCTCCTCCTCCTCCTCCTCCTCCTCCTCCTCCTCCTCCTCCTCCTCCTCCTCCTCTGCACAAACTCTACTCTCTTCTGGCACTGATGACGTTGGATCATGGACTTAGTTGGGTCACGAAACACCCGCAAGAAGCAGTTGTTAGCTGTGTTTTGCCCCGCTTTATGACTCTCCTTGACACCGCCGTGAAGCGAATCGTTGCGTCTGTTAAGTTAGCAAATGGCTGTTAAGCGAATCTGGTCTCCCCATTAACTTTGCTTGTCAGAAGGTCGCAAAAGGGGAGCACGTGACCCCTGGGCAATGCAAGGGTCATAAATATGAGTCAGTTGCCAGGCCTCTGAATTTTGATCGCCTGACCACGGGGAATGCTGCAACGGTCGTTAAGTGTGAAAACCGGTCACAAGTCACTTTTCCCGGTGCTCTTGCCACCATGAACGGACACTGAACGAATGGTTGTAAATCAAGGACTTCCCGTACTGCGTTTTTTGTTTTTTTTTTGCATTTTGCATCCCTTAAGGCCGCTCTAAGTAAACTTTTCAAAAAGGAAATGAAACATTGAGAAGATTAATTTTTCAAGTCCACCTTCCTAACACTGCTAACTAGAGTACCTTAAATAGGATATTTTTTTTGAAGAAAGGAACATCTGGAAAAATGTCTTTGAGTTGGAGGTCTACAGGAGAAGTTAAAAAAAAATCAAGATGGAGAACTGGACCAGGTGAGCTCAACCAGGAGACAAGCTCAGGATCCAAAAAGACTTGAACAATGGGCCCTATCCAACCAGATGAAACGTAATGTGGAGAAAAACAAGATTTTACACTTGGGCACGAAAAATCGGAGATACAAATAGGTGAAACCCGGCTCAAAAACAGGAAGTGTGAGAGGGACCTCGGAGTGCTAATGGACGATCATTCAAACATGAGCCAGCCGTGTGCTGCAGCAGCCAAAAAAGCCAATACAATCCTTGCTTGTATAAACGGAGGCACAGACTCAAGATCGCGTGAAGTATTAGTACCGCTTTATAAAGCCTTAGTAAGGCCACGCCTGGAATACGACATCCAGTTTTGGTCCCCACATTACAAAAAAAAGATGTTATGACTTTGGAAAAAGTGCAGAGAAGAGCAAAGAAGATGATTCAAGGCCTGGAGACTAAAACATAGGAAGAATGGCTGTGGGATTTGGGTTTGGCCAGTCTAAAGAAAAGAAGAAATGGTGTGTGTGACATGATAGCAGTGTTTCAGTATTTGAGGGGCTGCCACAAAGAGGGAGGGGTCGCATTATTCTCCAAAGCACCAGAGGGAAGGACGAGAAACAACGGTTGGAAACTGACCAAAGAGAGAAGCAACCTGGAATTAAGGAGAAACTTCCTAACAGGGAGAACAATTAACCAGTGGAACTGCTTGCCACCAGAAGTTGCAGGTGCGCCAACACTGGAGGTTTTTAAGAGGAGTCTAGACAGCCATTTGTCAAGAATGGCATAGGGTCTCCTGCTTGAGCAGGGGGTTGGTCTAGAGGATCTCCAAGGCCCCTTCCAGCTCTATTGATTGATTGATTGATTGATTGATTGATTGATTGAAGCCCGTTTTAACTTTGGATTCCGATACAAATAAAAAGGGGCGCAACTTTAATTGCCCAGGCACAGCCTCCATCTTGAATTTTTTGACCTTCAGACAAATTCCCCAACTCGAGAAACAACGTTAACATCCCAGCGAGGCGATGGGCCGTTTCGATTTGGAAGGGCGCTCCGTGACCTTTAAGAGTTGAACGACCTTCGGACAGTTCAAAGCACCTTGAAAAGTACACATCTGGCCACGTGAACACAACTGAAAAAAAAAAGGCTTCCACAAGGCCCAGCTTGGCGAAGGGCTGTGCTGCCCAGAGGAAGAAACTCTGCACATGCCTAGTGGCTCTTCTGCGTCCCGTCGCAGCGACAAGTGTTAATCGGATTAAGTAGCTTACTAATCAAGAAGTCCATTAATTCACGAACCGCTTAAAGGGCGGCTTCCGTCATTACAATAACATTTAGGATTGCAGATAAGTCCTCGATTTACAACCACTTGCTTAGTGACCGTTCAAAGTTACAACAGTGCTCAAAAAAGGACTCATGACCGTTTTTCACATTTAACAACCGTTGCAGCATCCCTGCGGTCACGGGATCAAAATGGGAAATGAGTCACAGTTATGACGGTCGCTGTGTCCCAGTCATGTGACCCCCCTTTTGCAAACTGCTGACAAGCAAAGTCAAAGGGTGAAGCCAGATTCTCTTAACGACCGTGATAATATCTGTACTCTTTAAGGTACGACAGGGGTCTTCAAACGTGGCCCTTTTGTGACTTGTGGACTTCAACTCCCAGAATTCCCTAGCCAGCCATGCCTATCTTTTTTTTCCTCCTCCTCTCTAGAGTGGAGAGATTGCAGAGGAAGGGATTATAAGAGAGCAAGCAGTCCGAAAGGGACGCTGGCTGAGGAATTCTGGGAGTTGAAGTCCACGGGTCATAAAAGGGCCACGTTTGAAGACCCCCGACGTATGTCCGCAACGGAGGCCCAAATTTATGTTGCTAAGTGAAAGCATTTGTTAAGGGAGTTTTGCCCTATTTTATGACCTTTCTGGCCACAGTTGTTAAGCGAATCGCTGCAGTTGTTAAGTGACTCACCCGGTCGTTAAGTGAATCCGGCTTCCGCCCCCACCCCCCATTGACTTGGCTTGTCGGAAGGTCGTCAAAAGGGATCACGTGACCTCGGGACGTTGCGACCGTCATAACTACGAGTCAGTTGCCAAGCGTCTCAGTTTTGATCACGGGACCAAACGGGATTTGCCGATTGCAAGAGAAAAAAAAACAGGACAAAAGGCCTGAAAAAAAGCCCTAATCTTTTTCTTCCCAGGACTGGCCGAAAAGGCCTGGGACAAAGTCACCCAGCTGGCTGTTGTGCCTAAGGCCGTACTAGAACTCCCGGCTTCCCTGTTTCCAGCCGTTCAAGGAGAGAAGCAACCTAGAACTGAGGAGAAACTTCCTGGCAGTTAGAACAATTAACCAGTGGAACTGCTTGCCTCCAGAAGCTGTGAATGCTCCAACACTGGAAGATTTTATTTTATTTATTTATTTTAATCTCATTTATATCCCGCCCTTCTCCGAAGACTCAGGGCGGCTTACAATCTAAGCACAAATTAAATGTGCTTAGCAGAAGAGACTGGACAGACATTTTGTCTGAAATGGTAGAGGGTTTCCTGCCTGAGCAGGGGGTTGGACTAGATGACCTCCAAGGTCCCTTCCAACATCAACATCATCATCATTTACAATGGCACTGAAAAAAGTGACTTATGACCGTGTTTCAGAGTTACGGTCCTTGCAGCATGGGATCCAAATTCAGACCCTCGGCAACTGACTCGAGTTTATGTCGGTCGCTGTGTCCGGTGTGTGTGTGTGTGTGTGTGTGTGTACGTGAGAGACGTGACCCGCTTTGGCGACGTTCTGACAAGCGAATTAAGCGGGGGAACCCAGATTCCGCTTAACGACCGTGTGACTAGCCGATCCCCTGCCAACATTGACGGTGGCAAACTGTAGGGCAAGGAAAGCCATAAAAACCCGCTGAACAAAGGTCTCGCTTAACAACGGGAATTTTGGGGCTCCGTGGCCGTCGTAAGAGATTCCACCGCCCGCAAACCAGCTCATGGATGGCTCTCAAAATGGTGGGACTGCCTACCTTGGATTCGGCATCAGGTTCCGCCCAAAAGCCTCTTCTTCCATGCTTGCTTGCCTGGGTGCTTTCTGCAAAGCTTCTCTGACCGTCTTGATGCCGCGGGAAGCAACCGCTCAAAAGATCGGATCTTCCGGAGAGCTCAGCTTTCCCTGGCAAATTGGGGTCAGAGTCCTGCTGCCTGGGGCCGCTGGGAATGTTTTTTTAAAATATTATTATTTCTTGAAGCGATTCCTGCTCTCTCCCGCTCTCTCTTCCCCCTGATGCCATGCGCTGGAGTTCATTGGCACCGATGCCAGTCCCCTGCGCCCGGGCGGCTGCCGGGTTAATGAACCAGGAACTGGCAGGGATGCCAACTTAGTCTACCGAGAAAAGGTTGAGTTTTCATAGAATGGAGTGGAGTGGAGTAGGGTAGAATAGAATAGAATAGAATAGAATAGAGAATAGAGTAGAATAGAATAGAACAATAGAATAGAACAGAACAGAAATAATGAATGGAATGGAATGGAATAGAATAATAGAACAATAGAATAGAATAGAACAGAAATAATTAGAATAGAATAGAATAGAATAGAATAGAATAGAATAGAATAGAATAGAATAGAATAGAATAGAATAGAATAGAATAGAATAGAATAGAATAGAATAGAATAGAATAATAGAATAGAATAGAATAGAAATAATTAATAGAATAGAATAGAATAGAATAGAAATAATTAATAGAATAGAATAGAATAGAATAGAAATAATTAATAGAATAGAATGCAATAGAATAGAATAGAACAGAACAGAAATAATTAGAATAGAATAGAATAGAATAGAATAGAATAGAATAGAATAGAATAGAACAGAATAGAAATAATTAATAGAATAGAATAGAATAATAGAACAATAGAATAGAATAGAATAGAATAGAATAGAATAGAATAGAATAGAATAGAATAGAATAGAATAGAATAGAATAGAATAGAATAGAATAGAAATAACTAATAGAATAGAATAGAATAGAATAGAATAGAATAGAATAGAATAGAAATAACTAATAGAATAGAATAGAATAGAATAGAATAGAATAGAATAGAATAGAATAGAATAGAATAGAAATAACTAATAGAATAGAATAGAATAGAATAGAATAGAATAGAATAGAATAGAATAGAATAGAATAGAATAGAATAGAATAGAATAGAATAGAATAGAATAGAATAGAATAGAATAGAATAGAATAGAATAGAATAGAATAAGAGAATGAATAGAATAGAATAGAATAGAATAGAATAGAATAGAATAGAACAGAATAGAAATAATTAATAGAATAGAATAGAATAATAGAACAATAGAATAGAATAGAATAGAATAGAATAGAATAGAATAGAATAGAATAGAATAGAATAGAATAGAATAGAATAGAATAGAATAGAATAGAAATAACTAATAGAATAGAATAGAATAGAATAGAATAGAATAGAATAGAATAGAAATAACTAATAGAATAGAATAGAATAGAATAGAATAGAATAGAATAGAATAGAATAGAATAGAATAGAAATAACTAATAGAATAGAATAGAATAGAATAGAATAGAATAGAATAGAATAGAATAGAATAGAATAGAATAGAATAGAATAGAATAGAATAGAATAGAATAGAATAGAATAGAATAGAATAGAATAGAATAGAATAGAATAGAATAGAGCTGGAAGGGACCTTGGAGGTCTTCTATTCCAGCCCCTCGCTTAAGCAGGAGAACCTATACCATCTCAGACAAGTGGCTATCTAGCCTCTTCTTAAACATTTTTTACAGGTAGTCCTCGGCTTACGACCCCAATGGAGCCCCAAAGTTTCTGCGGCCGAGGGGAGACGTTTCTTAAGTGGGTCTTGCCTCGCTTTACGGCTTTTCTCGCCACGTTTCTCAAGAAAAACTTTGCAGTTCTTAAATCAGTAACGGGGTGGTTAAAGGAATCTGATTTCCCCTCGTCGGAAAGTCACAAAAGGGAATCGCGTGACTCCAGGACACCACGGCTGCCATACGTGTGAGTCAGTGGTCAAGCCTCCAAATGTAAGTCACGTGACCTTGGGGATGCTGCAACCGTCGTGTGAAAAATATTCCGAGGAGACTTTCTTTAGCGCCGTGGTAACTTCAGTCAGTAAATGAACCGTGGTAAGTCGAGGACTACCACAGCAACAACAGCGGAGCCCAAAATTTCTGCGGCGAAGCGAGACACTAGTTGAGTGAGTTTCACCCCACTTTATAACCTTTCCTGCCACAGTCGTTAAGCGAATCACTGCAGTTGTTAAGTTAGGAACACGGTCGTTAAGTGAGCCTGGCTTCCCCCGTTGACTTTGCTTGTCAGAAGGTCGCAAAAAGGGAATCACGGGACGCTGCAACCGTCGTAAATACGAGTCAATGGCCAAGCATCTAAATTTTGTTCACCTGAACACAGGGGGATACTGCAATGGTCGCTAAGTGTGAAAAACGGTTGTAAGTCACTTTTTCCAGTGCCGTTGTAACTTTGAACGGTCACTAATGGTCTGTCGTAAGTTGAGGACAAACTGTATTTTTTTCCCTTCGCAAAAGGGGCTTGGTTGCCCCATCTAAAAGACGAATCTCCCAGTCATTTGGGTGAAGCAAAAAAAAAAGAAATAAAAAAGCATTTATTAAGCGGAAGTCAAGACTTTTTGTAGACTGCAGATAGTCCTCCGCTTACAGCTGTTCGTTTAGTGACCGTTCAAAGATACAACTGGGACTGAAAAAAAGGGACTTGCGTTTTTCACATTTAACGACCGCTGCAGCATCCTCGCGGTCAGGTGAACGAAATTTAGACGCTGGGCGACAGACTCATGTTTACGACGGTCGCAGCGTCCCAGAATCGTGGGATCCCCTTTTGCGACCTTCCGGCAAGCCAAGTCAATGGGGGAAGCCAGGCTCGCTTAACGACCTTGTGGCTCACTTAACAACTGCAGCGATTGGCTGCCTTAACAGCTGTGTCAAGAAAGGTCATAAAATGGGGCAAAACTCAGTTTTCAACGTTTTGTGAAAAAGCCCACCCAGAATTAATGGCAAAATCGCAAAGAAAAAACAGCAGAAACCCAAGTTCAAAAATTAAAAACCTGAGGTGAAACAAACCAAGAAAGGAAAAAAAAAAGAAGGGAAATCTCCTTTATTTCATGGTCCACTGGTTTCCTATTAAATATACTCCGTGATCAGGACAATATGTGACTGTCAAATATCATTTTAAAAAAAATCTGACAGGTCGTCCTCAACTTACGTCCACTACAGTGCCCAAAACCTCTGTTGCTAAGCGAGGCAGTCATTAACTGAGTTTTGCCCCATTTTATGGCCTTTCTTGACACAGCTGTTAAGTCAGGGGTAGGCAACCTTGGCTCTTTTATGACTGGTGGACTTCAACTCCCAGAATTCCTCAGCCAGCATGGGGCAACTATGGCCCCTTCATGACTTGCAGACTTCAACTCCCAGAATTCCTCAGCCAGCATGGCTCAGCTTGGAAACCTCTCTCTTTCCCCTCAGCATGGCTGGCTGAGGAATTCTGGCAGTTGAAGCCCACGGGTCATGAAGGGGCCATAGTTCCCCCATGCTGGCTCAGGAATTCTGGGAGTTGAAGTCCACCAGTCATAAAAGAGCCAAGGTTGCCTACCCCTGATCTAGACCAATCTCCTCAACCTTGGCAACTTTAAGACTCGTGGACTTCAACTCCCAGAATTCCTCAGCCAGCATGGCTCAGCTTGAAAACCTCTCCCTTTCTCCTCAGCATGGCTGGCTTAGGAATTCTGGGAGTTGAAGTCCACCAGTCATAAAAAAGCCAAGGTTGCCTACCTAGGCCTAGACCGCTTTATGACCCGTGGACTTCAACTCCCAGAATTCCTGAGCCAGCCATGCTGAGGGAAAAGGGAGAGATTTCCAAGCTGAGCCATGCTGGCTGAGGAATTCTGGCAGTTGAAGCCCACGGGTCATGAAGGGGCCATAGTTCCCCCATGCTGGCTCAGGAATTCTGGGAGTTGAAGTCCACCAGTCATAAAAGAGCCAAGGTTGCCTACCCCTGATCTAGACCAATCTCCTCAACCTTGGCAACTTTAAGACTCGTGGATTTCAACTCCCAGAATTCCTCAGCCAGCATGGCTCAGCTTGGAAACCTCTCCCTTTCTCCTCAGCATGGCTGGCTCAGGAATTCTGGGAGTTGAAGTCCACCAGTCATAAAAGAGCCAAGGTTGCCTACCCCTGTGTTAAGCCAATCACTGCAGTTGTTAAGTTAGCGACACGGTCGTTAAGCGAATCTGGCTTCCCCCATTGACTTTGCTTGTCGGAAGGTCGCAAAACGGGATCCCATGATTCTGGGACGCTGTGCCCAGTGCCTAAATTTCGTTCACCTGACCGCGAGGATGCTGCAACGGTCGTTAAATGTGAACAATATACGTCACCTTTCTTTCAGTCCCAAGTTGTATCTTTGAGCGGTCACTAAACGAATAGCCGTAAGCGGAGGACTATCTGCAGTCTATAAAAAAAAGTCCTGACTTCCCCTTAATTTATATTATTATTATTATTATTATTATTATTATTATTATTATTATTATTATTATTATTATTATTATTATTATTATTATTATTATTATTTTGCTTCGCCCGAATGACTGGGAGATTCGTGTTTTGGACGGGACAACGAAGCCCCTTTTGCGAAGGGGGAAAAAAAAAGGCCTGGTCTCTCAGACGCGGGAATCGCGTTTGCGGGCCACCGATCCGATCCCCCAGCGGACAAGAGGACCTCTGGAGGTCCCACCAGCCTCTCCAACTGCCAGCCAGGAACATTCCACAGCAGAAGGGACCCCCCGCCCCCTCCCCTCCCCGGCCATTGTCCCGGCCTCGCCACGACAACGCATCGGGACCCCGCCTGGCTTGCGCCAACAGCTTTCTGGGGGTCTCCCCGGCAGACATGGCGTCCAGTAGGGATGGGTGCCACCCGCTCTTTTCGGGATTCTTCGCCTCCTTCCACTTCAGCACTCTGCTGGGGCTCAGCTGCCTCTTCTTCACTTTCCCGTGAGTAAGGAGGAAGGATCCTTCCTCCAGCAGGCGACCGAGGAGAATCTTTGTAGCTCAGGGCTGAGGCAAAAGGGGGGGGGTCCTCGGTGGTCTCTGAGCTGGGTTGTGTCAAGGCAGGTGTTTCGTGAGCCAGTGTGACAGAGAGGGGAGGAGGAGGAGGAGGAGGAGGAGGAGGAGGAGGAGGAGGAGGACTGTGGGGTCCCTGGTACTCACTGAGCTGGGTGGTTTTCTTGCAGACCTTTCATGACCCAACTAGGTAACATCGTCAGTGCTAGAAAGGAGTGGGATTTGTGGAGAGGAGGAGGAGGAGGAGGAGGACTGTGGGGTCCCTGGTACTCACTGAGCTGGGTGGTTTTCTTGCAGACCTTTCATGACCCAACTAGGTAACATCGTCAGTGCTAGAAAGGAGTGGGATTTGTGGAGAGGAGGAGGAGGAGGACTGTGGGGTCCTTGGTGCTCTCTGATCTTAATTGTTTCCTTGCAGACGTTTCATGACCCAACTAGGGAACCTCATCAATGCTAGAAGGGAGGGGGGCTTTGCAGAGAGGAGGAGGAGGAGGAGGAGGATTGTGGGATCCTTGGTGCTCTCTGAGCTGGGCGGTTTCCTTGCAGAAAACTAAACTAAATTAAATTAATTTTAAATTTCAATTTTAATGTTATCTTAAATTTGTGGGCTTGTATTAATTTAATTTTATTTTATTCTCTCTTTTTGTATTGTATTTAACTTGCCCTGAGTCCTTCGGGAATAGCGCGGTATATAAATTCAATTAATAAATAAATAAATAAATTTCATTACCTCAATTAGGTAACATCATCAGGGCTAGAAGGGAAGAGGAGGAGGAGGAGGAGGAGGGCGACTGTGGGGTCCTTGGTGCTCTCTCAGCTTGGCGGTTTCCTTGCAGACGTTTCATGACCCAACTAGGGAACATCATCAGGGCTAGAAGGGAGGGGGGTTTGTGGGAGGAGGAGGAGGAGGAGGGCAACTGTGGGGTCCTTGGTGCTCTCTGACCTTGGCGGTTTCCTTGCAGACGTTTCATGACCCAACTAGGGAACATCATCAGGGCTAGAAGGGAGGGGGGATTTGCTGTCTACAAGCAAGCTACTTCTCTACATAAACAGAGAGCAAACACCGCTGTTTTTTAGTACTGATGAAGTTACCTAGTTGGTTCATGAGACGTCTGCAAGAAAACCACCCAGCGCCAAGGACCCCTCATTTCAACCCTGAGCAACAAATATTCTCCTTTATTGGTATCAATTGTAGTCCTAACTGGAGGAGTAGCTGTGTTGGAAGAGCTGGATGGTTATACGCCCCCAAGCTTGAAGATTTAGGAACTGCTTAAAAGCAGGGGCCTTCAAACTTGGCACCTTTATGACTGGCGGACTTCAACTCCCAGGATTCTTCAGCCAGGCACACTGGCTGAGGAATTCTGGGAGTTGAAGTCCACCAGTCATCAAAGGGCCAAGTTTGAAAGTCCCTGAGATAGATGGCTAGATAGAAGTAGATAGAAAAGAAATAGATGGATAGGTAGATGGATAAAAATAGATAGATAGATAGATAGATAGATAGATAGATAGATAGATAGATAGATAGATAGATAGATGGATGGATGGATGGATGGATGGATGGATGGATGGATGGATGGATAGATAGATAGATAGATAGATGATAGATAGATAGATAGATAGATAGATAGATAGATAGATGATAGATAGATAGATAGATAGATAGATAGATAGATAGATAGATAGATAGATAGATAGATAGATAGATGCAGTGCTTTTTTGTAAAAGAAAAAGGTGCCGGAACTCACACATGTCATACAACCCACCTTGCCTACCCTACAAGGTTCCATCCAAAAAAGGTGCCGGAACTCCGTTCTGAGCATTCTATGAGAAAAAAAGCCCTGGATATAGGCAGAAAGAAAGAAAGAGAGAAAGAAAGAAAGAAAGAAAGAAAGAAAGAAAGAAAGAAAGAAAGAAAGAAAGAAAGAAAGAAAGAAAGAAAGGAGATAGATGGATAAAAAAGAGAGAGAATAGATAGATAGCGTGATAGACGAGAGGATGGGTGGATGCATGGACGTGGTGGTGCTCTCAGCAAAGGTGATGTGAGAGAATAAATAGCTCAGATTAAACCCAACTCCCTTCGTAACGGAAGATGCTTCCTTTCCCCCCGGTCTGATCAGGGCTCTCCAGGATCCTCAATGTCCAAAGCGACACGGATTGAGACCCGAATTGCCCACGTGCAGAGTTATAATCCATAAATAATTTCCAGGTTGACTTAAATTCTGCATCAGGACTTTTTTTAACAAAAAATATTGAAATTATGTTCAGCGTCGATACAAACCGTATCTTTCTGTTTGTATGTGCTAAAGCAGCGTCCCTCAACCTTGGCAACCTGACGAGTGGGGGGGGGACTTCAACTCCCAGAATTCCTCAGAGGCTGAGGGACTGACTGGGGAATTCTGGGAGCTGAAGTCCACCTGAAGAAGCAAGCGTGTGATAGACCCACAATGTCCTTTGCTGTCCGCAGCGGCGCCTGGCTGGGCCTGAACGTCTCCTGGGCCTTCCCCATCATTTGTGGCAACCTTCTCATCCCAACCGTCCTCTACTTCTTCCTCACCAGCTTCACGGACACGGGGATCCTCCGCAAAGGTAAGCGAGGGGCGGCCTCCCTTCTCTTGTTCCAGGCAGGTAGTCCTCGACTTACGACCACAGAATTACAGAAGAGCAACAGCCCTTAGGCTTTTATGCCACTATTGTCCTCCGACGATCTGGGTCCTCATTTTACCGACCTGGGAAGGATGGAAGGCGGAGTCAACTGTGAGCCGGTCAGGATCGAACTGCTGGCTGTGGACAGTGAATTAGCCTGCAATACTGCATTGGGAAGGAAGGAAGGAAGGAAGGAAGGAAGGAAGGAAGGAAGGAAGGAAGGAAGGAAGGAAGGAAGGAAGGAAGGAGAGGGAGGGAGGGAGGGAGGGAGGGAGGGAGGGAGGAAGGAGGAAGGAAGGAAGAAGGAAGGAAGGAAGGAAGGAAGGAAGGAAGGAAGGAAGGAAGGAAGGAAGGGGGAAGGAAAGAAGGAAGAGAGGGAGGGAGGGAGGAAGGAAGGAAAGGGGAAGGAAAGGAGGGAGGGAGGGAGGGAGAGAAGGGAAGAGAAGGAAGGAAGGAAGGAAGGAAGGAGAGGGAGGGAGGGAGAGAAGGGAAGAAGGAAGGGAGGGAAGGAAGGAAGGAAGGAAGGGGGAAAGAAGGAAGGGAGGGAAGGACGAAGGAAGGAAGGAGGGAGGGAGAGAAGGGAAGAAGGAAGTGGGAAGGAAGGGAGGGAGGGAGGGAGGGAGGGAGGGAGGGAGGAAATGGGAAGGAAGGAGGGAGGGAGGGAGGGAGGGAGAGAAGGGAAGAAGGAAGTGGGAAGGAAGGAGGGAGGGAGGAATAGCAATAGCCCTTAGACTTGTATGCCGCTTCACAGGGCTTTGCAGCCCTCTAAGCGGTTTACAAATTCAGCCTATGGCCCCCAATAATCTGGGTCCTCATATTACCGACCTGGGAGGGATGGAAGGCTGAGTCAACCTTCAGCTGGTGAGAATCGAACTGCTGGCTGTGGGCAGAATAACAGAGTTGGAAGGGACCTGGGAGGTCTTCTAGTCCAACCCCCTGCTCAGGCGGGAAACCCTACACCAACTGCACCCAAAATTTCCGCCCCTAAGCAAGAGAGCTGGGAAATGAGTTTTGCCCCACTTTACGACCTTTCTGGCCACAGTTGATAAGGGAATCACTGCAGTGCTTCAGTTAGTAACACGGTTCTTAAGTGAATCCGGCTTCCCCGTGGACTTTGCTCGTCAGAAGGTCGCCAAAGGGGATCCCGTGACACACACACACACACACACACCGCGACGCTGCAACCGTCGTAAATACGAGCCGGTTGCCGGGCGTTCGAATTTTGATCACGTAACCATGGGAACGCTGCAACGGTCGTAAGTGTGAAAAATGGTCAACAAAGTCCCTTTATCCAGTGCCGCTGGAACTTCGAACAGCCGCTGAACGAATGATTGTAAGCCGAGGACCAGCCGTACAAGCGATGCCCTCCTTCTTTGTATTGTCTCTTCACAACAACCCTGCGAGGTAGCCTGGACTGGGAAGAGAATGAGATTGGCCCAAACTCACTTCACCGCCTCCCAAGGCAAGGTGGCGGGACTTGAACCCAGCCGTCCCCACAGGCAACCCAGCAAATTCATCCCTCCCCCCCCTCCCGGCTGGCTGGGCGCTGGGAGTTAAAGCAGACATTCTGGTCATCGGCAACCGCTTTGCCCGCACTTTTTGAAAACCATCCCGTGTTTTTGCGTTTTGTGTCTGTCTGCGTGAGCTCCTGGCAGAACACAAACACACCCTCCCGCGGGCGGTCGCACGAGGCAAGCCGGTTTTCACACCACGTGGTCTCCTTTCCCTCCGTCCCAGGCATCGAGGAAGAGCTGGAGAACCAGGCCAACACGCAGGGCGACCTCAACCGACGCTGGTGCAACAAATGCCAGCTGTACAGCTTGGCGCACAGTTTCCACTGTCGCTGGTGCAACACGTGCGTGGAGGTAAGGTGTGGCCGGTAGACACAAAACACAATTTCACACACACCCCCGCGACCAGCAGCGAAACCAACAGCTGAGGGGCTATGATTGCAGGTAGTCCTCAACTTACGACTGTTCGTTTAGCGACCGAAGTTGCGGGGAAATTGACCTGTGACCGTTTTTCACCCGACCGTGCCAGCGTCCCCTCGTAGTCACGTGATCCAAATTCGGACGCTGGGCGACTGACTCGTATTTATGACCACGGCAGTGACTCACTTAACGATTGAGGCCAGAAAAGTCATAAAATGGGGCAAGCCTCGGCAACTGTCTTGCTTGGTGACAGAAATTTGGGGGCGCGATTGTGGTCGTAAGTCGAGGGCTACCTGTGTTTTGGTGTTTTGGGCAAAACCAGCCCCTAATAAAACAATTGGTTTCACTTAATGACTGCCGCTTTCCTCTTATGACCGCAACATTTGGTTAACTGCAAAAAAAGGTTAGGAAATCAGGTCGGTCTTGTGGATGAGACACTGTACAACCGTCACAACCAATAACCATGATGGGCAGGCTCTGTTACGGTTGTAAGTCAAGGACTCCCTCAAATGCAATTCCTGGTGATCTCCGGTCTGAAGCTGCTAGCTACGATCAAACATCTGCAGCAACCTCCTACAGGTAGTGAACCAGGCGGCTTTTGTGCTTAAGATGGAACTAGAACTCACCATCTCCTGGTGATTGGCTCATAGTCACCCAGGCGGCTTTCATACTTAAGGCGGGACTAGAACTCATCGTCTCCTGGCGATTGGCCCAAAGTCACCCAGCCGGCTTTCATAGTAAAATGGGACTAGAACTCACAGTCTCCTGGCGATTGGCCCAAAGTCACCCAGCCAGCTTTCATACCAAGGCAGGACTAGAATTCACTGTTGCCTGGTGATTGGCCCAAAGTCACCTAGCTGGCTTTCATACCTAAGGTGGGACTAGAGCTCATCGTCTCCTGGTCATTGGCCCAAAGTCACCCAGCCGGCTTTCATGCCTAAGGCAGGACTAGAACTCCCAGTCTGCTGGCGATTGGCCCAAAGTCACCCAGCCGGCTTTCGTGCCTGAGGCGGGACTAGAACTCACTGTCTCCTGGCGATTGGCCCAAAGTCACCCAGCCGGCTTTCGTGCCTAAGGCGGGACTAGAACTCACCGTCTCCTGGCAATTGGCCCAAAGTCACCCAGCCAGCTTTCGTGCCTAAGGCAGGACTAGAAATCACCGTCTCCTGGTGATTGGCTCAAAGTCACACAGCCGGCTTTTGTGCCTAAGTCGGGACTAGAACTCACCGTCTCCTGGGGATTGGCCCAAAGTCACTTATTTGGCCTTCACACCTAAGGCAGGACTAGAACTCACCCTCTTCCACTTTCTAGCCTGCAGCCTTAAGCGATAAATCAGACTGGCTCTTTGTATGTTGTGTGAATGTGGCTAGAGAGGGCCCTATGGCCCTTTTCCCACTAAGACCTGCGAGTCAATTTTCTCCTCTCCCCTCCCATCTCTTTCCGGACTCCGGAGCAGGAATTCGACCATCACTGCATGTGGGTGAACAACTGTATCGGCTGCCACAACTTCCGTTTCTTTCTGCTCTTCATCTTCTTCCTGACCAGCTACAACCTGGCTGTGCTCCTCGCTTGCTTCACCTACCTGGCGCTCAACAGCCAGCAGCCCTTTGGCGTGGAGAAGATCTGCACGTATCCTTGGCCCAGCATCCTTCCTCCTTTTTTAAGCCTCTCTTGTCCCCCCCAACTGGCCAGGCGGTTGAGGTCAAAAAAGTCAAGATGGCGGCCAGCTCTCTGACAAGCTTTTTAATGTGTGGGTTTTAAAAAGAACAACAACAACAACAGGTGGAGTTTTGATTGCGTCTTTTCGGTTCTTTTTGTTTCATCCCTGCCCGTGGATCGACCTGCACAGCCTTGGGCCACGTTGGTTGAGGACAATGGGTATTGTTGTCCCGCAGCAGCTCAAAGGCAGCTTGTTTCAAGACATTTGGCTGCTCCCTTCCCCGCAAAGCTGCTGCCTTTCTACTTGCAGGCTCGCTCACACGCGAGTGCAAAATGTCGGTGGCCCTTTCCAGAGTGGGGTGGGTGATAGGCGTGTGTTCTTGCATTTAGGCAAGGAAAAGCAAACGCACAGGTATAGAATAGGTGGGACCTTGCTCAATAGTAGCAACTGTGAGAGGGATCTCGGAGTCCGAGTGGACGATCCCTTAAATAGGAGCCAGCCGTGGGCGGCAGCTGCCGAAAAAGCCTAGGCTGCATCAACAGAGGGAATTTGAATTTGAATTTTATTGAATTTATATACCGCCCTTTCTCGAAGGACTCAGGGCGGTTTACAGGGTACATAAAACATCGATACAAAAATTAAAAACGATTAAAAAGACTAAATTAAATCCCTGAAAAAATATAAAAACCCCGATTAAAACTCGGAGAGAATCAAGACCACTTTAGAAAGCCTTGGTAAGGCCACACTTGGAATCCTACATCCAGTTGTGGTCACCACGATGTAAAAAAGATGTTGAGACTCTGGAAAGAGTGCAGAGAAGGTGGGGGCGGGGGTGTCAAGCTCTTCTCCAAAGCCCCTGAAGGCAAAACAAGAAGCGACGGATGGAAACTCATCAAGGAGAGAAGAAACTCTAAAACTAAGGAGAAATTATCCTGAAAGTGAGGACAATTAACCAGTGGAACTGCTTGCCTCCAGAAGCGGCGAATGCTCCAACAATGGAAGTTTTTAAAGAAGAGACTGGGCGGCCATTTGTCCGAAATGGCGTAGGGTTTCCTGCCTGAGCAGGGTGGGTTGGACTAGATGACCTCCCAGGTCCCTTCCAACTATGTGGTTCTGTTAAGAAGTAACAGGCCGAAGCATCTTCTCTGTGGGTAGATGCCGTGTCACCGTCCTCTCTCCCAGTTGACCTCTGGTGCTCTCATCTAGATTCAGGGACCGCGTCCCCCACCCTAGGCGTTTCTCCCCCCCCCAAAAAAAATGCTGCCCCTCTCTCTTCTTGTGCATCCTCTCTTCTCCGACAGCAGCCTTAACGTCATCATGCGAGCCAGGCTGCTCTTGACCATCCCGGCTGCCTGCTCCCTTGTGCCGCTGCTCATCCTGCTGTCCCACCAAATTATCACCGTTGTATCAGCTCAGGACTTGGGCACGTTCCAGGTAAACCTCTTGGGGGGAGTTGGGGGCAGGGGGGGGGAGGACAAATGGCAGGGAGTGGGGTCCGGAGTTTGGATGGGACTTTTTGGTTGGGTGGGACAACCCAGACGTGGAGGGTCAATTAAATTGATTTATTGCTAAAAGCCCATGGGCAGGAATCTTCTCAAAGAGCCATCTGCCACGGCTAATAGTTAAGACCAGGGTCAACGGCACTCAGGGGAGGATGGACTTTGTGGCTACGGAGGGATTCTAGGCTAATTCCTCCTTTTCGCTAAGTATCCCTTTGTCTGTCCATTTCTCTCTCTCTCTCTCTCTCTCTCTCTCTCTGTCTCTCTCTGTCTGTCCATCCAAATCTATCTATCTGCCTGCCTGCCTGCCTGCCTGCCTGCCTGCCTGCCTATCTATCTATCTATCTATCTATCTATCTATCTATCTATCTATCTATCTATCTATCTATCTATCTATCTATCTATGTCTGCCTCAGTCTGTCTGCCTATCCATGCATCCATCCATATCCATTAATCTATGTCTGTCTGTCTGTATCATTTATCTATATTCATCCATCTAGGTCTGTGTGTAATGTCTGTGTCTGTCTGTCTATCTATCATCTACCTATCTATCTATCTATCTATCTATCTATCTATCTATCTATCTATCTATCTATCTATCATCCAACTATTTATCATCTATCAATTATCTATCTGTCTATATCTATCACTTGTCTGTCTATCATCTACAATCCATCATCCATCTATCATCTATCAATCATCTGTCTATCATCTACTGTATCATCCATCAATCATCTATTAATCGATCATTATCTATCTATCTATATTTATCTATTTGTCTGCCTGCCTGTCTGCCTGCCTATCTATCTATCTATCTATCTATCTATCTATCTATCTATCTATCTATCTATCTATCTACCTATCTACTGTATCTACTGTATCTATCTGCCTGCCTGCCTACCTACCTACCTACCTACCTACCTATCTATCTATCTATCTATCTATCTATCTATCTATCTATCTATCTACCTATCTACTGTATCTACTGTATCTATCTGCCTACCTACCTACCTATCTATCTATCTATCTATCTATCTATCTATCTATCTATCTATCTATCTATCTATGTCTGCCTCAGTCTGTCTGCCTATCCATGCATCCATCCATATCCATTAATCTATGTCTGTCTGTCTGTATCATTTATCTATATTCATCCATCTAGGTCTGTGTGTAATGTCTGTGTCTGTCTGTCTATCTATCATCTATCTATCTATCTATCTATCTATCTATCTATCTATCTATCTATCATCCAACTATTTATCATCTATCAATTATTTATCTGT
This sequence comes from Vipera ursinii, assembly GCF_947247035.1. Taxonomy (NCBI): domain Eukaryota; kingdom Metazoa; phylum Chordata; class Lepidosauria; order Squamata; family Viperidae; genus Vipera; species Vipera ursinii. Next base: position 27,992 of record NW_028148142.1, on the reverse strand, counting down.
CTATATCTATCACTTGTCTGTCTATCATCTACAATCCATCATCCATCTATCATCTATCAATCATCTGTCTATCATCTACTGTATCATCCATCAATCATCTATTAATCGATCATTATCTATCTATCTATATTTATCTATTTGTCTGCCTGCCTGTCTGCCTGCCTATCTATCTATCTATCTATCTATCTATCTATCTATCTATCTATCTATCTATCTATCTATCTACCTATCTACTGTATCTACTGTATCTATCTGCCTGCCTGCCTACCTACCTACCTACCTACCTACCTACCTACCTATCTATCTATCTATCTATCTATCTATCTATCTATCTATCTATCTACCTATCTACTGTATCTACTGTATCTATCTGCCTGCCTGCCTACCTACCTACCTACCTACCTACCTATCTATCTATCTATCTATCTATCTATCTATCTATCTATCTATCTATCTATCTATCTATGTCTGCCTCAGTCTGTCTGCCTATCCATGCATCCATCCATATCCATTAATCTATGTCTGTCTGTCTGTATCATTTATCTATATTCATCCATCTAGGTCTGTGTGTAATGTCTGTGTCTGTCTGTCTATCTATCATCTATCTATCTATCTATCTATCTATCTATCTATCTATCTATCTATCATCCAACTATTTATCATCTATCAATTATCTATCTGTCTATATCTATCACTTGTCTGTCTATCATCTACAATCCATCATCCATCTATCATCTATCAATCATCTGTCTATCATCTAATGTATCATCCATCAATCATCTATTAATCGATCATTATCTATCTATCTATATTTATCTATCTATTTGTCTGCCTGCCTGTCTGCCTGCCTATCTATCTATCTATCTATCTATCTATCTATCTATCTATCATCTATCTACCTATCTATCTATCTATGTCTGCCTCAGTCTGTCTGCCTATCCATGCATCCATCCATATCCATTAATCTATGTCTGTCTGTCTGTATCATTTATCTATATTCATCCATCTAGGTCTGTGTGTAATGTCTGTGTCTGTCTGTCTATCTATCATCTATCTATCTATCTATCTATCTATCTATCTATCTATCTATCTATCATCCAACTATTTATCATCTATCAATTATTTATCTGTCTATATCTATCACTTGTCTGTCTATCATCTACAATCCATCATCCATCTATCATCTATCAATCATCTGTCTATCATCTACTGTATCATCCATCAATCATCTATTAATCGATCATTATCTATCTATCTATATTTATCTATTTGTCTGCCTGCCTGTCTGCCTGCCTATCTATCTATCTATCTATCTATCTATCTATCTATCTATCTATCTATCTATCTATCTACCTATCTACTGTATCTACCGTATCTATCTGCCTGCCTGCCTACCTACCTACCTACCTACCTATCTATCTATCTATCTATCTATCTATCTATCTATCTATCTATCTATCTATCTATCTACCTATCTACTGTATCTACTGTATCTATCTGCCTGCCTGCCTGCCTACCTACCTACCTACCTACCTATCTATCTATCTATCTATCTATCTATCTATCTATCTATCTATCTATGTCTGCCTCAGTCTGTCTGCCTATCCATGCATCCATCCATATCCATTAATCTATGTCTGTCTGTCTGTATCATTTATCTATATTCATCCATCTAGGTCTGTGTGTAATGTCTGTGTCTGTCTGTCTATCTATCATCTATCTATCTATCTATCTATCTATCTATCTATCTATCTATCTATCTATCATCCAACTATTTATCATCTATCAATTATCTATCTGTCTATATCTATCACTTGTCTGTCTATCATCTACAATCCATCATCCATCTATCATCTATCAATCATCTGTCTATCATCTAATGTATCATCCATCAATCATCTATTAATCGATCATTATCTATCTATCTATATTTATCTATCTATTTGTCTGCCTGCCTGTCTGCCTGCCTATCTATCTATCTATCTATCTATCTATCTATCTATCTATCTATCTATCTATCTATCATCTATCTACCTATCTACTGTATCTACTGTATCTATCTGCCTGCCTGCCTGCCTACCTACCTACCTACCTACCTACCTACCTACCTACCTACCTATCTATCTATCTATCTATCTATCCATCTTCTGCCTCTTCTTCTAGATTCTGCCCGTGCTCAGCGCTGACCTGACCTCCATGCCTGTTGGATTTTTGTGTGTTTTTCCCACCCGGGACCGGCTCCCAGGGATCCGTGCATCTTCCAATTAAATAACCGAACGTTTGCCCCCGTCCTTTGCTTCTTTTCGCAGGACCCATTCGCTAGCCGTCCTTCCGTCTGGAGGAGAAATTTCTTTGCGCTGTGCAAGCTGCGTGACGTCAAGTAAGTAGCCGGAGGGGTCGGGAAGCGGGGAGCGGAGGATTTAAGAGAACGACAGTCCTGAGCACTGAATTTTGAGTGATTCCTAACCTGCGAAGGCTTTGACTCCGGTTTTAGGAAGAGGCGTGGGAAGCAAAGCAAGCCTCTCTTTGCAGCTCATTAAAGCAGCCGCATCTTTTTCCCGGGACCTTCCCAACACTTGTAAAGTGTTGCTATCGGGTGCTATTTTCATGCCTTCCTATGCTCTGGCCCATCTTTTTTTTTTTCTGGAAACCATGCACAGCCCAAGACGCGTAGTCCTCGACTTACGACCGCAAGGGAGCCCCAGGTTTTCGTCGCTAAGCAAGGCAGAGTTTAGGCCCATTTTAGGAACTTCGTCGCTATCTTTGGGAAGTGAATCGCCGCAGTTAGCAATAATGGCTGTTAAGCGAATCCGGCTTCCGCATTGACTTTGATTGTCAGGAGGTATTCACAAGGTGATCACGTGACCCCGGGACCCTGCGACCGTCCTAAAGAGGAACCAGTTGCCAAGCAACTGAATTTTGATCCCGCGACCGTGGGGATGCTGCTACAGTCATAAGTGTGAAAAGCGGTCATACGTCACTGTTTTCAGTGCTGTTGTAACCGGTCACTAAATGGATTGTTGTAAGTTGAGGATTACCTGTAAGGTTCACAAGGATCTGATCACTGCCTCTGGACTTGGTTTTGCAAGTAGTCCTCAACGTACGACCGTTCGTTTTAGTGACTGTTTTGAAGTTTTCGACGTCACCGGAAAAAGGGACTTATGACCAAAGTTTCACACTTGCGACCGTTGCAGAATCCCCTCATGGGTCACGCGATCAAACCTCACACATTTGTGACTCATATTTATGACGGTCGCAGTGTCCCGGGGTCCCGGGATCCCCTTTTGAGTCCTCCTGACAGGCAAAGTCAATGGGGAAGCCAGATTCACTTAACAACCGTTATTAACTCGACAACCGCCGCGATTCACTTAACAACGGTGGCAAAGAAGGTCGTAAAATGGGGCAAAAATTCACTTAACAAATGTCTCGCTTAGCAACGGAAGTTTTGGGCTCAACTGTGCTCGTCCGTCAAGGAGAACCTGTATTTCTTCTATCGTCAGATAGCTCTCCTGCCTTAATTTTGTACAACTCAAAAAGCAGCGTACGTCGTCACCTCCTCTTTTCCACAACGACAACCCTGCGAGGTGGGTTGAGCTGAGAGAGAGGGAAGGGCCCCAAGACACCCAGCTGGTCAGGGCCAGAATTCCCCTTCTCCTGGTCTCTAACTTGGCATCTTCCTGGCTCTCGCCGCCATTTCCAAGCTCTGCTCCGGCTCTGCTCTCCTCTGATCCCTTTCGCGCGTCGCCCCTTCCTTGTGCCTTTCGCTGCCACATGCCCCCTTTGCTCTCCCGCAGGCTGCGCTCAGCCTGGCCGGGGGCCGCGAGGACCGGCTCGAAGGTAGCCAAGCCCTTCTCCACCCTCTGGATCGCCCCCAGTGCCGCCCCTGCCTCCGGATCGCCCGCCCGCCTGCCGGAGCCTGGCCGCAAGCCGAAGACCCTGAAGGCGTGGGGTCAGTTGCTCATAGCCGTGGGCAGACTCCTGCATCCCCGCGCAGACCATTGCCCAGACAGGGAAGCCGCTAAGGAGGTGAGGGGGTTGTGTGTGTGCAGGTGTGCCTGTGTGGAAGGTGCACCCCAGTGGGGACAGCCGCCGAGGAAGTAAGTGGGCTGTGTCCATGTGCGTGCATGCGTCTCCGTGTGTGTCTCTGTGTGTGAGTGTGTTGCACCAGACGGGGAAAACCACCAAGGTGGTCAGTTGGCTATGTGTGTGCGTGTGTCTCTCTGTGCGGCCCCTGTGCATGCATATTTGTTTGTTTGTGTGTGTGTGTGTGTCCGTGTGTATGTGTTGCACCCAGGCAGGAAAACCCAAGGTGGTGAGTGGGCCGTGTGTATATGTGTGTATGTGCCTACACACCTCGTCATTGCACCTGGACAGAAATAGCCACCAAGGAGGTGAGAGGACTGCCTGTGCTTATATGTCTGTTTGTGTGTGTGTGTGTGTGTGTGTGTCTGTGTGTGTGTGTGTGTGTGTCCCTTTTCCCTCTTTTTGCTTTCTTTTTTCCAAATCTACTGATTCCTTGCAACGTGAATTGTACCCCTATTTAAAGAGGTGGTCCTCGACTTATGAAGATGATGGAGCACAACATTTTGGTTGGAAAGTGACACATTTTGCCCCGCTTTATGGCCCTTTCTTGCTGCAGTTGTTAAGTTTATTTTATTTTATTTTTTTATTTTAATTCCATTTATATCCCGCCCTTCTCCGAAGACTCAGGGCGGCTTACAAGCTTAGCAGTAGCCTTCATTCTACATATATGCCTGCTTATTAGGGCTTTCACACACACACACCCAAGCGGCATTATTACAAAGTCAGCTTATTGCCCCCAACAATCTGGGTCCTCCTTTTACCTACCTGGGAAGGATGGAAGGCTGAGTCAACCTTGAGCCTGGTGGGACTCGAACCTGCACTAATTGCAGGCAGCTGGTGTTACTTAAGGAGGCATTAGCCTCCTTAAGTAACACCAACTGCAGTGAATCGCTGCAGTTATTAAGTTAGTAAGACGATCGTTGAACGAATCCGTCGTTCCCCCTTGACTTCACTCGACAGGGTGTCGCAAAAGGAGATCACGGGACCACCCCCCCGGGGGGGACACTGCGACCATCATAAGTACGCGTCAGTGGCCAAGCGTCCGAAATTTGATCACGTGACCACGGGGACGCTGCAAACGGTCATAAGTGTGAAAAGCAGCCGTCTCGCTTTTTTTCCCAGCGCCGTCGTAACTTCGAACGGTCGCTAAATGGACTGCCGTAAGTCAAGGATGGCCTGTCAATCAAATAACCAAATGCAGCCCTCAAAAAGGCAGAAAAAAAAACTTTTCGACCTCGGTTTCTTTTTGGTAATAGGAAGATAAGATTTAAATCAAAGATTGAGGTTAAGGCTAGTGCATTTCCGGAGAAGGAAAGGAGAGACAGATAGACTTCTCCTAAACTGGGGGCTTTGAGGGAGGGTGAGGATCTGAGTTTTGTTTTTTTGTTTTCTCCTGGCAGGTGAACACCCACAACAGAAGTGTGGAGATCACAAGTGAGTTCCTGCAAACGAGACTCCTGAGGCTGGGAGGGACCTGAGAGGTCCTCTAGTCCAGCCCCTGCCCAAGGCAGGAGACCCGAGACAGGTAGTCCTCGACTTACAACAGTTCATTTAGCGACCATTACAACTGCACTGGAAAAAGTGACTTTCGACCGTTTTTTCAGACTTAACGACCGTTGTAGCAGCACCCCCAAGGGTCAGGCGATCCAAATTCGGACGCTTGGCCACTGACTCATATTTGTGACGGTCGCCGTGTCCGTGTGTGTGTGTGTGTGTCAGGTGATCATTCCCTTTGGCGACCTTCCGGCAAGCGAAGTCAACGGGGCCGCCGGACTCATGTCAACAGCCGTGTTTCTGACTGTTATGGGATTCACTTAAGGACCGTGGCAGGAACGGTCGTTAAACGGGGCAAATACTCACTTAAGCCATAGGAATTTAGGGCTCCGTTCTGGTCGTAAGTCGAGGACTACCTGCACTCGTTTGCAAGGCGAAGCATCTCCCCCCCCACCCCACCCCACCCAAAAAACCCTTCCCTTTCTCCTGCCAATGGGCTGCTCCCCGTTTATTTTGGGGTTCCCCCATCACCTCTCTGTAAATTTTCCAATGGAAACGGAGGAAGAGACCCCCCCAGAAGGATCTGGGACCCCCTCTAATGCTCTTTGCTGCTTAAAGGCCCCCCCCCCCGGTCCAGCCTGGGCAGGAGGCCAGAGGGTGGGGTGGGGGGGGACAGGAGGGACCCCCGCTTTTGCCCAGGATGGTAACCTGCTTCCTTACTCTCTTTCCTGACAGTCCCGGACATCCTGAACGCCGGGGATAACCTGGATGGGGTGCAGGAGCCCCACTGGAAGGGCCAGATCCACGGCAGCAGGCGGGCCCCCTCCTCCCCCACCGCCATGCTCCTCTCCGTCTCCGACATCTGAGGACACCCGCCCGCCCCCCCTGGCACACCCAACCCCCCGCCTGGGGGATCCCGCCCTGAAGTTTTGTATTGGGAAGATTAAAGCGGTCTGCTGCTTTCCGGCACTCACTATATGGCTACCTCTGCTCTCTCCATTGGGGGTGAGGGGTGGGGAGGGGGGTGTGTGTCTGTGTGTGTGTGTGTGTGGTGTGTGTGTGTGTGTATACGGCTGCATCTGTGCACGAGTCCTTTAAATTTGGCTGAAAGACCATCTTTCCACAGGTCGTCTGAGTCTGGGCTTGAGGAGATGGCTGCATCCATCTATCAATCATTCTGTCCATCTGTCTGTCTATATCTGACTGACTGACTCTCCCTCCCCTCTCTAGTTACCTACCTACCTACATCTATCTATCTATCTATGTATCTATCTATCTATCTATCTATCTATCTATCTATCTATCTATCTATCTATGTATCTATCTATCTATCTATCTATCTATCTATCTATCTATCTATCTATCTATCTATCTATCTATTATCTCTCTCATCTCTCTCTTTCTCATCTCTCTCTCTCTATGTCTATTTGTCTGTCTATATATCTACCATCTCTCTGTATCTATCTATCATCTATCTTACCTATTTGAACAAGCCGTCCTGGTCTAATGGGTTTGGGGTATTTTATTTAGTATTTTTAATTATTTATTGTAATGGGCTAGCTCTATTTAATCTTATTTTTAACTTTTGTATATTGTATTTTTATTGTATTTTTATTGCCCTGTACACCGCCCTGAGTCCTTTGGGAGAAGGGCGGTATAGAAATTAAATTAGAATAAAAAATTAAATTAAATTAGAATATCTATCTATCTATCTATCTATCTATCTATCTATCTATCTATCTATCTATCTATCTATCTATCTTTATCTCTCTATATATATCTCTATTTATCTCTCTCTCTCTCTCTTTCTCTCTCTCTCTCTCTCTCAACTCATCGTGTGCCAGGCCAATGGGGACTCGTGAACATGCGCACCGGCCCACCACTCGTGCTGGCCTGCCTTGAGTGACCCAGTGCCCCTCTCCCCCTGCCCCCCCAGCTGGGCTGCCAAGCCTCAAATTGGACCAGGCAGCTCCGCAAGGGAAGTGAGCCTTGGTGGAGCAGTGGGCTGATGCCTCCTTAAGTAACACCAGCTGCCTGCAATCAGTGCAGGTTCGAGTCCCACCAGGCTCAAGGTTGACTCAGCCTTCCATCCTTCCCAGGTAGGTAAAATGAGGACCCAGATTGTTGGGGGCAATTAAGCTGACTTTGTAATAATGCCGCTTGGGGGTGTGTGTGAAAGCCCTAATAAGCAGGCATATAGATAGAATGAAGGCTACTGCTAAGCTTGTAAGCCGCCCTGAGTCTTCGGAGAAGGGCGGGATATAAATGCAATTAAAATATAAATAAAATAAAAATAAAGTGACATGTGTGCAAATCATGACTTACACAAAACCAGGCAAGCCACCAATTCTGCACCAATGGAAGCTTCAGGATACTTTTTCACGGGCAGCCCCATGCAGAGTGCGCTGCAGCAGTCAAGACGGTGTAGATAACTGCGACCTGAGCTGGTTTGTTCCTTTTTCTCTCAATCTGCGGGCTGTGCACCTCGTTCTCTATAGAAAGTGCTGTTTCTACGGTGAGGAAAAGGTAGAATGACCTGAAAAAGCAAATTCAGTTCCTAGTAATTTGGTGGTTATACCCATGCAATTTTCTTGAGAAGAGTTTGGCTCTTGCCAAGGGCTATTTCTGATTTTTTTTAAAAAATAAATAAATCCTGAAAGTGTTCTACGGCCCCAAGATTGTCTAGTGGCCTCTCATTAAGCCGATCAAATGAGATTTTGCTTGTTTGGAGATGAGCCAAAGTTCACTTCTTAAAAAAAAAAAAGTAAACATTTTAGAGCACAATAAAAAGCAGAGACATCACCCTGTCAACAAAAGCGCGTATAGTCAAGGCTATGGTCTTTCCAGTTGCAATGTATGGCAGTGAAAGCTGGACCATAAGAAAGGCTGAGCGCCAAAGAATTGAGGCCTTTGGACTATGGTGCTGGAGAAGACTCCTGCGAGTCCCTTGGACTGCGAGGTGATCAAACCAGTCGGTCCTAGAGGAGATCAACCCCGACTGCTCTTTAGAAGGCCAGATCCTGAAGCTAAAACTCAAATCCTTTGGCCACCTAACGAGAAGGAAGGACTCACTGGAGAAGAGCCTAATGCTGGGAAAGGTTGAGGGCACTAGAAGAAGGGGACGACAGAGAATGAGGTGGCTGGATGGAGTCACTGAAGCAGGAGGCGTGAGCCTAAATGGACTCCAGAAGATGGTGGAGGACAGGAAGGCCTGGAGGAACGTTGTCCGTGGGGTCGCGATGGGTCGGACACGACTTCGCAACTAACAACAAACATTTTAGTGCCATTCTCAGCTTGGCCAGCAGGGGGCAGCATCTGCCCACGGGTCTTTTTGTCTTCCCTACCTCTCTGGTTCTCAGCCCTCTCCTTCTTGTTGATACTCCAAGCCAGTTGGAGTTGAAAGGGACCCTGGGAGGTCTTCTAGTCTAGTCTAGTCCAACCCCTGCTCAAGCAGAAACTCTGTACCATTTCACCCAAATGGTTGTCCGATATCGTCTACATCCTGATTTTGTATATTATTATTTCAATAAAACTGCGTCCTAACTATGCAGCTCTTCTCTTGGTGATGTGCAAAGGAACTAATCCTACTTTTTTTTAAGAATCTCCCTCCCGTAACCCAAAGACAAATTTATTGCTGCAGCGAAGAGCAACAAACATGATCAGGGCACTGGAGGCGAACGGTTGTTGGAATTGGGGATGTCCGGTTTAATGAGGAGAAGGACGAGGGGGGACAGGATAGCAGTCTTCCAGTATCTCAGGGGCTGCCCCAAGGAAGAGGGAGTCAAGCTATTCTCCAAAGCGCCTGAAGGCAGAACAAGAAGCAACGGATGGAAACTAATCAAGGAGAGAAGCAACCTGGAACTAAGGAGAAACTTCCTGACACTTAGAACAATTAACCGGTGGAACTCCTTGCCTCCAGAAGTGGTAAATGCTCCAACACTGGAAGTGTCTAAGAAGCGACTGGACAGCCATTTGTCTGGAATGGTACGGGTTTCCTGCCTGAGCAGGGGGTTGGACTAGATGACCTCCAAGGTCCCTTCCAAACAACCCTTCCAAACATCTAGTTTAATGAAGGGAAGGGCCACGGGGGACATGATAGCAGTGTTTCAACCTCTCAGGGGCTGCCCCAAAGAAGAGGCAGTCAAGCTATTCTCCGAAGCCCCTGAAGGCAGGAGAAGAAGCCACGGATGGAAGCTAATCAAGGAGAGAAGCAACCTGGAATTAAGGAGGAATTTCCAAACCTGGTGTGGGAAGTCACTGCAACCAATTTTGGTCACCATATCACAAAAAAGACGTTGAGACCTTGGGAAAAAAATTCAGAGAAGAGCAACTAAGACGATCCAAGGCTTGGAGACTGAAACGTACGAAGAACGGCTGCAGGACTTGGGTTTGGCTAGTCCACAGGTCTGCAACCTGTGGCTCCGGAGCCGCATGCGGCTCTTTCAGCCGTCTCCTGCGGCTCCCAGTCCTCTGCCATGTGTAGTCCAAAAATAAAAATAAAAGTGGGACTAAAAAAGTTCAATCAATTCAAATATGCAGGGTAGGTGCATATCTCGCCTTGGCTCCACTCTTCAGTCAAACCCTGTTCTGCGCATGTGCGCATGTACACACATGCGCACACATTTTTTGCGGCTCCCAGTTTTTCCTTTTGTGAGGGAACCGGTTCCGAGTGGCTCTTTCACTCTTTCAGGTTGCTGACCCCTGGGCTAGTCTAAAGAAAAGAAGAAATAGGGTAGGCATGATAGCAGAGGGGCTGCCACAAGGAAAAGGGGTCAACTTATTCTAGTCAAGGAGAGAAGCAACCTGGAACTAAGGAGAAACCTCCTGACAGTGAGAAAAATTAACCAGTGGAACAACCTGCCTCCAGAGGTGGTGAATGCTCCAACACTGGAGGTTTTTAAGAAGAGTCTGGACAGCCATTTGCCTGAAATGGTGTAGGGTTTCCTGCCCGAGCAGGGAGTTGGACTAGATGACCTCCAAGGTCCCTTCCAACTTCTTCTTCTTCTTCTTCTTCTTCTTCTTCTTCTTCTTCTTCTTCTTCTTCTTCTTCTTCTTCTTCTTCTTCTTCTTATTCTTATTCTTATTCTTATTCTTATTATTCTCCAAATAATATGGAATTAAGGAGAAACTTCGTGCCAGCGAAGACAATTAACCAGTGGAACCACTAGCCACCAGAAGTTGTGGGTGCTCCATCACTGGAGGCTTTTAAGAAGAAATTGGACAACCATTTGACCGGAAAGGTATAGAGTCTCCTGCTCCAGCAGAGGGCTGGACTAGAAGACCTCCAAGGTCCCTCCCAGCTCTATTCTCCTCTACTCCTGACTGTGAGAACAATTAATCAGTGCATCGGAAGTTGCATCCGGAGGTTATGGGCGCTCCAACACTAGAGGGCTTCAAGAAGAGAATGGACAGCCACGTACCTGGAATGGTAGAGGATCTCCTGCTCGAGCAGTGGGCTGGACTAGAAGACCTCCAAGGTCCCTTCCAACTCTGTTGTTCTGCAAGTCCTCCAACTAGGGGTCTTTCCCAAACCTTGCCATCATTGACTGAACAGTGTTCTGTTTTCTGTGTTTGCGTAAAACAGCAAACCATACACTAACCCAGGGGTCCCCAACCTTGGCAACTTTAAGACCTGTGGACTTCAACTCCCAGAATTCCCCAGCCAGCCGGCTGGGGAATTCTGGGAGCTGAAGTCCACAGGTCTTAAAGTTGCCAAGGTTGGGGACCCCTGCATTAACCAAATGCTTTGTATATCCAACACACCTCAGGGGCATCTTATAAAGATATCCCTTCTTCATACCCATCATTTTCTAGATTAAATCTGCAAAAGACTTGGGAGTTTCAGATGTTGGGAACTGAGAAACTGAGAGATCTGCGTTCAAGTTACTTTTAGCCGTGGCTATTTGGCAGGTAACATCACGCAGACATCCTCTCTGAATCGAAGCTACCCAAAGGGTTGCATTGAAGGGAAATGGAAGAGTAAAATAAGACGGTGGTGGTGGGGGGAAGGTCCTTGGTGATCTCAGTTTGGTGGTTTTCTTGCAGACGTTTCGTGACCCAGCTAGGTAACATCGTCAGGACTCTGTGATAATCTTCATAGCACTGGTGATGTTACCTAGTTGGGTCACGAAACGTCTTCAACCAAACTCAAGAGAGCTCCAAGGACCCCGTAACCCTCCTCGCCCTCTCCTCTCCACAAACCCTACTTCCTTCTAGAACTGATGATGTTAAGTAGTTGGGCAATGAAACGTCTGCAAGAAAACAACCAAGCTCAGAGACCACCAAGGACCCCACAGTCCTCCTCCTCCTCCTCCTCCTCCTCTTCCTCCTCCTCCTCCTCCTCCCACATCACTCCCTTCTAGCACTGATAATGTTACCCAGTTGGGCAATGAAACGTCTGCAAGAAAACCACCCAGCTCAGAGACCACCAAGGACCCCACAGTCCTCCTCCTCCTCCTCTTCCTCCTCCTCCTCCTCCTCCTCCTCCTCCTCCTCCTCCTCTTCCTCCTCCTCCTCCTCCTCCTCCTCCCACATCACTCCCTTCTAGCACTGATAATGTTACCCAGTTGGGCAAGGAAACGTCTGCAAGAAAACCACCCAGCTCAGAGACCACCAAGGACCCCTCCTTTCAACCCGGAGCTCCAAATATTCTCCTCTATCAGTAGTAAAATAGGTTGCCCTGGATTCCTGAGCTCTGATTAAGCTGGGCTACGGGGTCCTCAGAGTGGGACCGAAAGAAGAGACTGCGATTTATTATTGTCCTTTTTAACCGAATCAGGATCGATGCAGATGCCAGCCGCTCCGGTTAAAAAAGAAGCATCTTTTTGACAACAGGACAAACTGTTTTCGAAGCAGAGAGATTCTTCTTCCCAGGAGGCCTCTCTCGAACTCGCCTCTCTCCTTGCAAAATCTGCCTGAAAGGAAAGGGACTTGGGATCCTCCGGCCAGCTCCCACGCCACCCGTGACCCGTCGGGACACCCTGGGCTGCTTCCCGTGACCCAACGTGACGTTTTTAACATGGCATCCATATTTCTCTCTTTCGGCTCCGGCTCTTCCTCCGCAGTCGCAGAGGAAGACAAGAAATTAAGCAAAAAAGAGAAAGAACTCAAATTTATGAGGGTTTTTTTTGTGTGTGTGGACAGATATAAGGGCAGGAGGGACTTTTCGGCTTAATTGGGAGTCGTATTCTAATTCTGCTGTAGGAAGAAGGAGATGCTGAAATGGAGTAGAAATATTCCACCCTTGGCAACTTTTAAGACTGGCGGACTTCAACTCCCAGAATTCCCCAGCCAGCATGCTGGCTGGGGAATTCTGGGAGCTGAAGTCCGCCAGTCTTAAAAGTTGCCAAGGGTGGATACCTGCAGAGTCTAAAGTAGCCCCCACCCGACTCAATTTTGCAGGGAACCTCTAGTTCAGGCAGCTGATTTATTTATTAGATTTTTTTAATCCCGCCTCTATTACTATTATAATGAACTCAGGACGGTGAACATACTCAATTACTCCTGCCTCCTCCTCCTCCTATTTTCCCCACAAAAATATCCCTGTGAGGTGGGCTGCGCTGATAGAGAAGGTGATTGGTCTCCCGGCGATTGGCCTAAAGTCACGCAGTTGGTTTACATGCCTAAGGCGGGACTAGAATTCACTGTCTCCTGGTGATTGGCCCAAGGTCACCCAGCTGGCTTTCATGCCTAAGGCGGGACTAGAACTCACTGTCTCCTGGAAATTGGCCCAAAGTCACCAAGCTGGCTTTCATGCCTAAGGAGGAACTAGAACTCACCGTCTCCTGGTGATTGGTCCAAAGTCACCCAGCTGGCATTCATGCCTAAGGCGGAACTAGAACTCACCGTCTCCTGGTGATTGGCCAAAATCACCCAGCTGGCTTTCATGCCTAAGGTGGGATTAGAACTCACTGTCTCCTGGTTGGCCCAAAGTCACCCAGTCGGCTGTCATGCCTAAGGCGGGACTAGAACTCACCGTCTCCTGGTGATTGGCCAAAGTCACCCAGCTGGCATTCATGCCTAAGGCGGAACTAGAACTCCCCGTCTCCTGGTGATTGGCCCAAATTCACCCAGCCGGCTTTCATGCCTAGGCGGGACTAGATCTCTCCGTCTCCTGGCGATTGGCCCAAAGTCACCCAGCTGGCATTCATGCCTAAGGCAGAACTAGAACTCACCGTCTCCTGGTGATTGGGCCAAAGTCACCCAGCTGGCTGTCATGCCTAAGGCAGAACTAGAACTCACCGTCTCCTGGTGATTGGGCCAAAGTCACCCAGCTGGCTGTCATGCCTAAGGCGGGACTAGAACTCACCGTCTCCTGGTGATTGGCCAAAGTCACCCAGCTGGCTTTCATGCCTAAGGCGGGACTAGAACTCACCGTCTCCTGGTGATTGGCCCAAAGTCACCCAGCTGGCTTTCATGCCTAAGGCGGAACTAGAACTCACCGTCTCCTGGTGATTGGCCCAAAGTCACCCAGCCGGCTGTCATGCCTAAGGTGGGACTAGAACTCACCGTCTCCTGGTGATTGGCCCAGCTGGCTTTCATGCCTGAGGTCCGTGAAATATAATAATCCCCAAACCGCATCCTTGCGACCCCATCCTGCCCGGTTTTTCCTTGGTTTTCTTTAGTCATCTTGGAGTCACCATCAGAAATTCGGTTTTCCAGGAACTTCGATTTAGAGTTTTAATCCTTTTTTGCTTTTCATCACTGATGCATTCAGACCCGCTGTTCCTTCATTCCTTTTCATCTTCCAAAGAAATAAGCTAGAGAAGCCTGGGTGCTGGAGGCTTTTAAGAAGAGACTGGACATCCATTTGTCTGATGGGATACAGGTAGTCCTCGACTTATGACCGCAACGGGGCCCAAAATTTCTGTGGCTAACTGAGATGTTTGTGAACTGAGTTTTGCCCCCTTTTATGACATACCTTGCCGCAGTCGTTAAGCGGATCGCTGGAGTTGATCAATTAGGAACAGGGCTGTTAAGGGGAATCTGGCTTGGCCGTTGACTTCGCTTTTCCAAAGGTCGCAAAAGGGGGTCACATGACCCCCCGGGGACACTGCAACTGTCATAAGTATGAACCATTGCCAAGCGTCTGAATTTTGATCAGGTGAGACCAGGGGGATGCTACAAAGGTGGCAAGGGTGACATTGTCACTTTGAATGGTCGCTAAATTTTGTTGAGGACTACTGTATACAATCTCCTGTTCAAGCAGGGGGTTGAGCTAGATGACCTCTGAGGTCCCTTCATTATTAATAACAGAGTTGGAAGGGACCTGGGAGGTCTAGTCACACAAGGGTAGGCAACCTTGGCTCTTTTATGACTCGTGGACTTCAACTCCCAGAATTCCTGAGCCAGCCACGCTGTGGGGAAAGGGAGAGGTTTCCAAACTGAGCCAGGGTGGCTCAGGAATTCTGGGAGTTGAAGTCCACCAGTCATGAAGGGGCCATAGTTTCCCCATGCTGGCTGAGGAATTCTGGGAGTTGAAGTCCAGGAGTCACGAGGGGGCCATAGTTCCCCCACGCTGGCTGAGGAATTCTGGGAGTTGAAGCCCATGAGTCCTGAAGGAGCCTTAGTTCCTCTATGCTGGCTGAGGAATTCTGGGAGTTGAAGTCTACAAGTCATGCAGGGGCCATAGTTTCCCCCACGCTGGCTCAGGAATTCTGGGAGTTGAAGTCCACGAGTCATGAAAGGGCCAAGTTTGAAGACCCCTGTTCTAGTCCAACCCCCCCCCCCGTCCCTCTGCTCAAGCAGGAGACCCTTGATCAGGGGTCTCAAGCTTGGCGACTTTGAGACTTGTGGACTTCAACTCCCAGAATTCCCTGGCTCCTATCGCTCAGCCATCTTCCCTGCTCTGCTTTGCACTTGCGAACTGCCCCGAGTGAGGTGTGGACGGGTACAGCATCCCAGGCACGGGTCCAAGACTGCGCAATAATTCGGGCCACGCTGAAGGGGGAGGCTGTTCCACACCACGCCAAGGAAGGAATGCAATCAGACCAGCCATTTTGGGTGGAAAGTGAAGAGAGGAAAGAAAAAAAAGAGGCAAGAAAAACAGAATAAGGCAGATGGTTTTCGGCGGGCCTTTTTTTTTTGACGCCCACGCCAAGGAGTGGAGGTAACGGTGAGGAAGTGGTTTTAAAGAGAGGGGGGGGGTTGGGTCCAGACTGTGTACAAATTTGCAACGGGTTCAAACCGGAAGAGAAGAGACTCAAGAAAAGGAACCTGGTTGCTAAATTCTCCTTTTTTTCCCCTTTTTTTTCAATTTAGCGGGAAAAGCCACGGCGAGCTGCAAATTGCAAACCGAGGCAGGAAGGAACTGAAACGAGTATGAAAAATGCCACACGGGGTAGTCCTCAGCTTACGACACAATCAGTCAGTGGGACAGCTTGGCTTGGATAGCCGTGTGTCTGAGGTGGCATAGGGCAGGAGTTTGGTGACTTTCAAACTTGTGGACTTCAACTCCCAGAATTCCCCAGCCAGCCATGCTGGCTGGGGAATTCTGGGAGCTGAAGTCCGCCTCTCTTGCAGTTATGAAGGATGAGAGACACTTCCTGAGGAATTCTGGGAGCTGAAGTCCGCCTCTCTTGCAGTTGTCAAGGATGAGAGACACTTCCTGAGGAATTCTGGGAGCTGAAGTCCGCCTCTCTTGCAGTTGTCAAGGATGAGAGACACTTCCTGAGGGATTCTGGGAACTGAAGTCTACCTTTCTTGGAAGTTGTCAAGGATGAGAAACACTTACTGAGGGATTCTGGGAGTTGAAGTCCGCCTCTCTTGCAGTTGTCAAGGATGAGAGACACAGAGGGATTCTGGGAACTGAAGTCTATCTTTCTTGGAAGTTGTCAAGGATGAGAGACAGTTCCTGAGGAATTCTGGGAGCTGAAGTCCGCCTCTCTTGCACTTGTCAAGGATGAGAGACACTTCCTGAGGGATTCTGGGAGCTGAAGTCCTCCTCTCTTGAGGTTGTCAAGGATGAGAGACACTTCCTGAGGGATTCTGGGAACTGAAGTCTACCTTTCTTGGAAGTTGTCAAGGATGAGAGACACTTACTGAGGCATTCTGGGAACTGAAGTCTACCTTTCTTGGAAGTTGTCAAGGATGAAAGACACTTCCTGAGGAATTCTGGGAGTTGAAGTCCACCTCTATTGATATTGTCAAGGATGAGAGATATTGAGAAATTCTTAGAGTTTTAGTTCACAAGTCTGAAAGTCGCCAAGCTTGGAGACCCCTGATCTAGGGTCTCCTACTTGAGCACTGGTGTGGGGGGGCTAGGGGTAGGACTAGAAGACCTCCGAGGTCCCTTCCAACTTTGTTTTTCCTGCCTTTTGAGAGGAATGAAAGGTCTGACGTCCTACAGGGCACAAAAGAGCCTGCCAGTTTGCCGAAAGAGAAAAAAAGGGGCGAAAGATTTAAGTAGTGGGAGTCCTCAATTTAAAACCACTGGTTTAGTGGACCTCTGGAGTTACCCCTGTGAGCAAAACTGGGCTGTGTGAAGCAGGGCAGTCCACAACAACGTCCTAAGTCAGGGGTAGGCAACCTCGGCTCTTTTATGACTCATGGACTTCAACTCCCAGAATTCCTGAGCCAGCACAGCTGGCTCAGGAATTCTGGGAGTTGAAGTCCATGAGTCATAAAAGAGCCGAGGTTGCCGACCCCTGTCCTAAGTGCAGTTTCCCATCGACGTGTCTTCGCGTTTGAGAGCCACTCTTCCGAACTTCGAACCCTTGGCTTTCCAGACAGTCGAAGGAGGCCCAGCCCTCCGTCCATCCTTCTAGTCTTGCAAGGCCGATGGGCCAGGCCAGGAACAACAGTCTTCCCCGGGGCCATAATATTTGCAATGGCCCAAGGGACAAAGACTTCCTTGTGCAATCAAAGAAAGCTCCTTTGGTTCGGGCCTTGGACTCCCCACAGCAGATGTTTCCAGTTTATGAAAATAGAGGCCGCCCTTTAGAGAAACATTTCCCAGCTGCAACTTGATAACACAAAGCCGGATGTTCCAATTCCTTCACCTCCTTCCAGACCCCCCCCCCCGCTGCATTCTAGACATGACCAGGAGAGGGCGCAAGAAAGCCCTAGCTCTGTATTGCACCCTTGTGGGCATTAAGTCATTGAGAACTAGGCCTAAGTTGAACTCTCTCCATTATAAAATCGGCATCTGCTGATGAATAGAATAGAATAGAATAGAATAGAATAGAATAGAATAGAATAGAATAGAATAGAATAGAATAGAATAGAATAGAATAGAATGGAATGGAATGGAATGGAATGGAATGGAATGGAATGGAATGGAATGGAATGGAATGGAATAGAATAGAATAATTTAATTTAATTATGGGACTTGTATGCCGCCCTATCTCCCGAAGGACTCAGGGCGGCTAACAACAATAAAAACAATGAATACAAATATTAAAAGAGATTAAATGGA
>NW_028148142.1:0-5000 GCF_947247035.1 Vipera ursinii | reverse complement strand
TTTTCCCCAGCTTTCCATCAAGGCTTTGATGGTTACTGTGTTTCTTGCGCGACGGACGGGGAGCCTGCCCTTTAATCTGGCTCGTTGCTACACGCAGGAATGCGGGCATGTTTTTCCAGGCAGGGAAGATGGAAATAGATGGGATGGGCGCTGTAGTCTTTGCAATTAAAGGTAGCCCATTAAGGCTTCTGACTCATCCCGCCCACGTCTTCCGTGGATACCCTCAATGGGACTGCTTGGGGCCCGGCTAGACGGACATCCCGAGCATGCAAGGCTGGATGCTGAAGGACGCTAATGGAAGGTCTGGGTGACTGATGGTCCTCCGTGGCTTTATAATGATAACAATAATGATAATGATAACTTTATTGTCACTTTGAATGTACAGCAATCGGCATACATCAAAATGAAATTTCGTTGCATACAGCTCTCAAAGGGTCACCACCTCCGATATATACTCCTTGTTCGGGGCCCGCTCAAATTTCACATTGTCCATTTTAGTCTCTAGGGAGTGAACGATGGCAAACAGGACAGATGGAAATGGAGCTCCGTGTGGATTAGCCCTCAAATTAGCTTGTATTCTGACAACCTCGCCTTCTTTCCTTTTTCTGATCCTGACTCTTCCACCCTTTCCTTAAAGAGGCCTTGCTTCTTTTCGCCCCTGGAGCACGCTGCTGCCGCCGCCACCAACTCCTCCAAAAGCCTCTCTCTCTCTTCCTCTGGGTCTGCCGACAGCCTCATCCAGTTCCTTTGCTCCATCAGCTCCAGCTCCTCTCCTCCTCTGCCTCCTCTGGAAACAGCCCTGATTTGCAGTAGAATCCATCACTGGGCCAGCAGTCAGACCTTGCTGCTGGTAGAACAAATTCAAACAGCGCCAACGACTTTTAACGGTCTCACCAACAGTTCCAAAACAACCAGAAACTCGCCAGGCCAGCAAGGATTGTCGGTCGTATGTCGTATGTTACCTTAGTTCCACCATGTTGCTCAAACACATTAAAATCTTCCTGATCATGTGGCCTATGGCCCTTACTATCCCTCCCAAAACTATTCGCCTTCAAGAGCCAATGCAGCCGCAGCCATTCCAGGCGCCGCCATCTTAGATCAAGATTTTATATATATATATAATGTGTGTGTGTGTCTGTGTGTGTGTGTACCAAAACACTGCATGGATAAAAGCTTTTGGCCTCTGCAGGGCAAAATTAGTCCTCTGGGGAAAGTTTGCACACACAGCAGCAAGGAGAAAAGGAGGGCGAGGGGTGGGGGTTAAAACAATGTTGGAGATTTTGTGTCCTGTCATGGAGAAGGTTGAGACACAGGCAAGGAGCTGGTCAGGGCATGGGGTGCCCTCAGGGTAGCCCTGCAGGGCTGGTGGAACAGCGTGGGAAGGTTAGGAGAGAAAAGAACTACTTCCACCGATCCGTCCGTCCATCCGTCCATCCATGCATTTTTTATTTATATGCATGTTTACATATTTATCAAATTTATACAACTGCCCATCTCCTTCCGAAGGCGACTCTGGATGATAAAAAGCCGGCTGGGTGACTTTGTGCCAATCACCGGGAGACGGTGAGTTCTAGTCCTGCCTCAGCAATGGAAGCCGACTGGGTGACTTTGGGCCAATCACCGGGAGACGGTGAGTTCTAGTCCTGCCTCAGCAATGGAAGCCGACTGGGTGACTTTGGGCCAATCACCGGGAGACGGTGAGTTCTAGTCCTGCCTCAGCAATGGAAGCCGACTGGGTGACTTTGGGCCAATCACCGGGAGACAGTGAGTTCTAGTCCTGCGTCAGAAATGGAAGCCGACTGGGTGACTTTGGGCCAATCACCGGGAGACGGTGAGTTCTAGTCCTGCCTCAGAAATGGAAGCCGACTGGGTGACTTTGGGCCAATCACCGGGAGACGGTGAGTTCTAGTCCTGCCTCAGGAATGGAAGCCGACTGGGTGACTTTGTGCCAATCACCGGGAGACAGTGAGTTCTAGTCCTGCCTCAGCAATGGAAGCCGACTGGGTGACTTTGGGCCAATCACCGGGAGACGGTGAGTTCTAGTCCTGCCTCAGAAATGGAAGCCGACTGGGTGACTTTGGGCCAATCACCGGCAGACGGTGAGTCCTAGTCCTGCCTCAGGGATGGAAGCCGACTGGGTGACTTTGGGCCAATCACCGGGAGACGGTGAGTTCTAGTCCTGCCTCAGGAATGGAAGCCGACTGGGTGACTTTGTGCCAATCACCGGGAGACGGTGAGTTCTAGTCCTGCCTCAGGAATGGAAGCCAACTGGGTGACTTTGTGCCAATCACCGGGAGACGGTGAGTTCTAGTCCTGCCTCAGGAATGGAAGCTGACTGGGTGACTTTGTGCCAATCACCGGGAGACGGTGAGTTCTAGTCCTGCCTCAGGAATGGAAGCCGACTGGGTGACTTTGTGCCAATCACCGGGAGACGGTGAGTCCTAGTCCAGCCTTAGGCATATAAGCCAGCTGGATAAGTTGGGGCCAGTCATTCTCTCAGCCTAACCCACCTCACAGGGTTGTTGTGGGGAAAATAGAAGAAGGAAGCAGGTCCAGTCAGTCCTCGACTTACACCCATTTGTTTACTGACTGTTCAAAGTTTGGACGCTGCTGAACAAAGCGACTTACATCCCTTCCTCAAACTAACAACCGTCACAGACTCATCATGGTCCTGTGGTCAAAATCGTCACCTCGGGGTGTGGTGATTACCATCTGCAACCTTCTCAGCCCAGTTCCCACAAGTCAACGGGCGAAGCAGGATTTGCATAACAACCATGTAACTCTCTTTAAGGACCACAATAACGCTGGCAAAAGTGTTCATGAAGTGGGGCACCCCTCACTTAGCCACCATCTTGCCTGGCAACGGAAACTCAGGTGCCAATTGTGGTCGTACTTTGAGTTGTACTGGCTGGCTTGGGAATTCTGGAAGTTGAAGTCCACGTATCTTAAAGTCGCCAAGATTGAGGAGCCCGGCCCTAGATCGTGGATTGTTATTTATTTGAATTTCTAAACTGCCCAATGCCAACAGGGTCTTTCAGGGCTATGCTTAAAACAGGCCTTTTCAACCAGTGGTACGGGTACCACCCGTGGTACATGGGCACCTGGCAGGTGGTACGCGACCATCCTAGAAAAGTAGCGGGGGAGGGGAATGAGCTGAACCGGTGGCAGCACCGCACAAGCCTGAGCGAGAGACGGCTGGAGCTGCAGGGCTGTCGGGGCTCAGCGGAAGCGCCAGGATCAGCGCCAGGATCCAGCTGGAGCTCAGCAATAATCCTGGCACTTCTGAGCCCAGAAGAAGCGCCGATCAGCTGGAATGTGGCAGCATCTCCAGGGTCTTGTGATTTACATCCAGATCCTTGGCAACCGATTCATATTTATGACGGTCACAGTGTCCCAGGGTCATGTGAAGTGACCAAAACCTGCTGCAACCCCTCAGCAGATGGGGGTGATAAAAACCAAAAACCCTCCCACCCCACCCCCGCAGCCAATCCTCCACAGAAATGCTCACAACCATGAACACCTCGGACAGGAGGAAGAGCGCCACCGGGCGGGCGGGCAGGCAGGCAGGTGTCTTGCTCGGCTGTGGCTTGGGGGACACTTTTTTCAGGGCCCTTGTAACTTCGAACAATCACTAAGCGAACTATTGTAAGTCGAGGACTACCTGTACTTCATCACTTTTTTCCTTTTTTGTTTTTGGGTCATCAAGTTTTTGACACCTTGCTGGGCGACCGGTGGTCCTCGGATGTTGCCGTGTCCTAAAAGTGGTACAATGGGTGAAAAGGTTGAAAAGCCCTGCCTTAAAACACCAAGCAAATACTTTCTGGCTTTCAGGTAGCACCCTAACTGGGCACCTGCCTGCCGTCTTCTGCCACCCGCTTCTCTTCAGCCAGCTTTCCTGTCTCCCCGTGGATGCTTCCACCCATCATCCCCAGCGAGACCGCAAGGCATCCCCCCCTCTTCTCCATGGGCTTTATTTGGATTTCCCAAAATCAAAGGGCAGCTGCTATCTTCGATGGCATCAAGGATGGTGCCAGAGGCAAGTCTGCAACGAGATCTGGTTGGGATCCAGCAGGTCACTGCCCGGAGGCCTATCAGCGAGTGGCGCCTTCAAAAAAAGGAAAATATTTACTCACCCACGCGTGGCGAAATGCCCCAGCCTGCAAGAGACCGCGGAAGCTCCTTACCTGAGAGAGCTTCAGCGGGCAAAAGAAGGTGTAGGGATGGTTACCCCAAATTTTGGACCCCATTGAAAAACCTCTGGTCGGGAGGAAACCCAGATAGTCCTTGACTTACAGCCATGTGTGTAATGTCCTTTGGAAGTGACAACGGTGAGGTGAGTGGGAGCCAATCCGATTCTCTTCTCAGCCCAGTCTACCTCGCAAGGTTGTTGTGAAGAGAAAATAGCAGGAGGCAGGGGGGGCTAAGCGCATCGCTCATACGTGTAGGACCATTAGCTTAATGCAGGGGTCTTCAAACGTAGCCCTTTTATCACTTGTGGACTTCAACTCACAGAATTCCTCAGCCAGCGTCCCTTTTGGCCTGCTTGCTCTCTTATAATCCCTTCCTCTGCAATCTCTCCACTCTAGAGAAAAGGAGAGGGGGGAAAAAATAGGCACGCTGGCTGAGGAATTCTGGGAGTTGAAGTCCACAAGTCATAAAAGGGCCACGTTTGAAGACCCCTGGCTTCGTGTTTACTGCTCAAAGGGTGTAGATTCACACAACAAAGGCTTCGCTTAGCAACAGAAACTTTGGGCTCCACTGTGGTCATAAGTCAAGGACTACCTGTAACGCTTCCGGGGAGGGCATTCTGATTCGCCAGTTGTAAAAAGGGGCCCTTTGCAAAGTTGCCAGATCAGGGAACAAACCCCGCACAGTCCGGCTGCAGAGATGAATGGGTCCCCCGCGCAGACGATGTTTACTGCTGTATCACCACCACCCCAAAAAAAAAAAACATTCCACAACTGTGGCGATCAATCCCACCCACGAACTGCGCCTTTCCT
>NW_028148143.1:0-8109 GCF_947247035.1 Vipera ursinii | reverse complement strand
CTCTGAGTCATTCCGACCCAACTGCCGAACCCACAGGCTGACCCTGATCACAACATCAGTGCTAGAAGGGGAGTGGGGTTTGCTCTCTGTTCATATACAGAAAACTTGCCCTGTCAGTGTTGGTGGGTGTGTTCTTCATAAGTTCCTGAAGCTGTGTTGTTTACTGTTAGATTGTTTGTCTGCGTTGGTTGCTCCTTGATTGGGGTATTTCTTATGGTTTGATTTCCAACAACGTAAGCTTGCTATCGAGTCCTTAGGATTATGAGTGAGGCAGTCCTTACACTAAAGTCAAATACTGATGTAAACCTTCCCTTAAATTTTACCAGTTGGCTTTAAAGATACTTGTGTGCTGTATAAAGGACTATAAAATGCAGAGAGGGTGAAAGAATGAGAAATTTGAGAGCAAGGATATTTAGGGTATAGTTGGGGAAATGGCAATAAATGCAAGGCAGAACTGAAATTTATTCACAATATGCCCTGGAGATCACATTATGCGAATGGATCTGTGCGATAAAAATATGGGCAGTCCTTGACTTATGACCACAATTGTGCCTCACACTTCAGTAAACTGAGTTTTGCCCGTTTTTGACGACCTTTCTTGCCACAGTTAAGTGAATCATTGCAGTTGTTAAGTTAGCAACAAGGTTGTTAAAGTGACTCCAGCTTCCCCACCGACTTGGCTGGTCAGAAGGTTGCACAAAGGGATCACGGGATAATGAAACAGTCATAAATACGAGTCAGTTGCCAAGCATTCAAATTTTGATCATGTGACCATGTAGATGCTGCAATGGCCTTAAGGGTGAGAAATGGTCATAAGTCACTTTTTTAAAGTGCTGTTGTAACTTTGAACGGTCACTAAATGAATTGTAAGTCACGGACTATCCATAGTACTTTTTGGTACACAGCAATTCCCGTCGCATATGCTCATCTGCTACATATGTTTGACTTCGTTAAATGTCTCCTAATTATTCATTTCTATTTGTTAAAGAAAATGGACACAAGGAAGATTTAGATCAAGATTCTCCTACCTAAGTGGTCAATATCAAACCCTATCCATTAGCATTTGAATAAGTAGTGGATTTATATGATGTATAACTAGCTTGTAGTTATTTTATTAAGAGTTACAAGTGCGATAGAATTTAATATTTTATTGTTGTTTGCATATTTTAGATTATGTTTGTTTGTATTTTTATACCCTGTATTTAGCTCTGGGAAGTCGGGGAGCGGGGGGGAGGGGAGGGGAGAGTTGGGGAGGTTTGGGGAGAGGGGAGGGGGAGGGGAGGGGTTTTGTATTCAAAAATCTACTGCAAAACTTTTCAATAAAAAAACAACCCTATCCATGACTATCCATGATTGCTGCTAATGTTATTATTATTCATAGTACAATTAAGGTATTTATTAAATTAGTTTCATATCATAAATGTTTGAAGATCAAGGAACAATCCAAAGTGTCATGAAGGGGTTGATGAGCTGAAGAGTTTGGGGACCCCCGATTTAGATGAATTTGAGAACAGGCATTGGTGCTGTGATGACAGTGTCTTCTAGCAAAACAGAATCCATCTTATATCATCACAGAACAGAACAGAATAAATGAGTTGGATGGGTCCTTGGAGGCCATCTAGTCCAACCCCCTGCTCAGGTAGGAAACCCTGTACTATTCTGGACAAATGGCTGTCCAATCTCTTTTTGAAAACTTCCAGCAATGGAGCACCCATAACCTATGGAGGCAAGTTTTCCCATTGATTAATTGTTCTAACTATCAGGAAATTCCTCCTTAGTTCTAGGTTGCTTCTCTCCTTGATTACTTTCCATCCGTTGCTTCTTGTCCTGCCTTCAGGTGCTTTGGAGAATAGCTTGACTCCCTCTTCTTTGGGGCAGCCCCTGAGATATTAGTAGACTGCTGTCATGTCCCCCCCCCTTCATCCTTCTCTTCATTAAACTAGACATACCCAATTCCAGCAACCGTTCCTTGTATGTTTTAGCCTCCAGTCGCCTGGACATCTTTGTTGCTCCTTCTCTGCGCTCTTTCTAGAGTCTCAATATCTTTTTTATATTGTGGTGGTCAAAATTGGATGCAATATTCCAAGTGTGGTCTTACCAAGGCATTATAAAGTAGTGCTTCACAGGAAGATCTCCCATTCAAACGTTAGCAAAGAGGCTCGGACATTAACTTCCAAACATTTTTAATTTTAACTGTCTGTATTTTTGTACAGGTTTGTAACGGTGGACAATAAATAACACGTGAATGCTCTCTCCCATCCTCTCCTCAGAACACCATTCCACATTATAAATAAATAACCTTAGGACACACCTTCTCCACCCGTGATTGTCAATGGTCAACACAAGTGCAGTGGAAATTTGCCCCAGCGTTGAATGAAGGGTTACTTTTCAGAGATGGTTAGAGCAAAGTGCGATGGGTATATATCGTCGGGGCATAACACAATTCAGTCTGATGACAAGGAACCTTTATGAAAGAAAAACAAATACTGCGATGGATGCCTTTATTTCGTCCCTAATTTTTGCGTGCCTTCACGCTCAACTTCAGAAGTGTATTATTACTGCATCCTCAGCAAAGGCGTTGAATTCCGTGCTGATGAATGTTAAGTTTTGGGCAGTGGTGGGATTCAAATAGGTGAACATCTGGTTCTCTGGGTGGATGCCGCATCCGGAAGTCCATTCTGGGCCTGGGCAACAAAAAATTAGCTACTGGTTCTACCGAACTGGTGCGAACCGGCTGAATCCCACCACTGCCTTTGGGTACTTGTATTGATACTCCAAAAGAGACGCGGTGGCTCAGTGGGTTAGGATGCTGAGCTTCTCGATGAGAAGGTCGGCAGTTTGGCGGGTCAAATCCCATGTGCTGCGTAACAGAGTGCCTGTTACTTGTCCCAGCTTCTGCCAACCTAGCAGTTCGAAAGCACGTAAAGATGCAAGTGGAAAAATAGGGACCACTACGGTGGGAAGGTAACAGCGTTCTGTGCGCCTTTGGCGTCTAGTCATGCCGGCCACATGACCACAGAGACATCCTCGGACAAACGCTGGCTCTTCGGCTTTGAAACGGAGACGAGCAGTGGCCCCTAGAGTTGGAAACGACTAGCACGCATGTGCGGGGGAACCTTTACCTTTACCTATTGATACTCCAGTGCTACTCACTAAGATGATTGGTCATTGATACTTCTAGCAGGCATTTTGCAATGTTCAGAAAAATATGAAAGAGCAGAGGAAACCCATGATTCAGGAACCTACTGCCCTACCGATGTTTAGCTAGAAAGCTAGTAGGTCAACCAGGTCTCCAACTGTCTCCAAGAGAGCCTTGCTTCCTTTTCTATAATCATTTTTTTCTTACAGAAGGTGGAAAGTGTGAGGAGGTCCAGTTTAATTGTCTTCTCGAACTTTGAGACGTGGACTCTAATTTGAGGGCAGAGATTTTGCTTGGAAAGGTCTAACTCGATCATCAAAGGGCCGGCACGATTATGCCTGGAGGCAGGGATGATTAAATCAATCTGCAATGTCTAGAAGATGACCTCTCATGTAAAAAGCTTGTCAGGAAGGAGAAAAACTCAGAAGGGTGATCTGCTAGCCTCTACAAAGCTGCAGGAAACAACAAACAACAAAAAATTACATGGTTCCCCATCACTGTTCAAAACTGAGACAATTTATATGGTGAATTCATATAAATGAAGAATTCATATAAAGGAAGAATTTAACTCAAAAGAAGAATTTAAACCAAAGCAGGGGCTAGGAATGGGATCCACTTAGAGGAAAGTGGACAACCGTTCAGGAACTTAGCGGATTCTGCAGAACCATGATTATTTCTCATGCAAGTTCTTTAGATGTTTTCTGCTAAAAAAAGGCAACTGGGACTGTAGTTAATCCACAATTTATCTTGCAGCAGTTTTCATTTGGGTCAGAGGGACTATCATTGACGCTGAGTTCCTGGGAACAAGAAGGATATCCAGAAATAGCTCTAGCTTTGATCCCAAGGAGATTTGGCATCAGACGACGCATCTCGCTCAACCAGCCAGGGGAAGAGACGGAATGGACCTTCTTAAAAATGCAAAGGCACCTGTCCTTCTGAAAAAAACATGTCACCCCTCTCTTACTCTCTCTTCCCACCACACCCACCCTGTCCAGGTCTACGACAACTCGCCACAATCAACTTGCCACAGTCAACTCGCCACGGCCAACTTGCTGTGGTCAACATACCGCAGCCAACGCCACTGGACAACTTGACATGTCCACTTTGCCATGGGACAATCCTACAGTTCCATTATTTGAAAATAATTTAAAAATGTTTCAATTTTTTTGTCATTCCCAATTCATTTTGTCTCTCCTTGGGCATCCTTCCCTTCACGATTCTATTCCACTATTTCTTCGGTATGAGTGTAACTCTTGTCCCATAGCGAGTTGGCTGTAGTGGTTTGGCCCGTGGTGAGTGGCCCCCTTCCCCTGCAGAGTGGTGATGCAATGAGAAATGTTAATGGAGACTCTTTGTGAGCCCATGGACCATAAGAGGGCAGGCCTACCTGTCCTCCACTGTCTCCAACTCGCATGTCATTCATAAAATGTGGGCGAGAAATGCTTTACAAACCATCTGGATCATCCAGGTTCAAAACACTAGTGATGGACTAGATGGTTTCCAGATTTCAATGTCTGTTTCTTTTGGCTCAAAGGGCAAGTGTGAAGTTTTGGAATCTACACCTCACCAGTCTCACTGGGCAAATTGCAGGACAAAGAACATGGAATTGCCCGGCATCCTAATGGAGCTTCTTCAGTCACAGAAAGTGATGGGACTTGGTTGCCATTTGATCTTCCATCGGTGCAGAGCAAGACGCTGGAATCCGCTTCACATTTGGTAGTATGACTGTAGTAAGGTTCCATTACATGCCTGAATTCGAGTGGGACGTTAAGGGGAAGCACTTCGGCTTTGATTACAGCTCCCAGGTGGGTCTCAGAAGAAGAATTACGGATGTTTTTGGAATGGCTCATCTTGATTAGCAGGTCAATGGTTTTGTTCTGAGTCTCAAGGAAACCATCTGATACCTCTTCTAGACCAGCTTCACCCATCTCCAAACGTTTATTGGTGGAACCCAGATCTTTGCCTTGGACCTTCTGTCCTTGGATGGCAACCTTGGACTCTTTCTTGTCTTGGTGTCCTTTCTCCGGACTTTTTGAAGACCTTTTCACTGAGAGATCCAAAGGACCATCGTTGAACTTGTTTGCCTTCTCCAATGCCTGGTGGATATGGAAAAGTTCCTGCCGGACTTTGACTAACTGGTCCCTAAGTTGCTTCTGTGCAGGAGTGTCCTCTTTTGCCAAATGCGAGAGCTTCTTCTCTACCTCTTGATACTCTTCTAAAGTTTTTGACAAGTCTCCAATGAGCACTGTGGTCATCTCTTGGTCTCTTGGACCAACAGTTATGGTTTGATCATTGCTTGGTTTTAAAACGGGCTGGTCTGAAGCTGTGATCATCTCATAGGTCCCAGTTTTCTCCTGGCCTCCAGAGTGATGGTCATGAAGTTCTACCTGCCAGTGGTCCATGGACTTTGAAGCTTGCATGGGTGTAACTTGCAAACCTCTGCTGCTAGAAGGGTAAAAAGCAGACAGGGGAAAAAAACGATCAGTAAAATAGAACAAAATGTCAAAGAAAGGAATGTGCATGATCCATTATCTAACCACGATCTGAGCTCTTTTTCCTTGTCTCAAACTGCAGAATATGGAACAGGCGAAGGGAATCCTGCAATCAACAGAGGCTAATGGTTACACACCGTATAAGGCAGAGGTCTTCAAACTCAGCCCTTTTATGACTCATGGACTTCAACTCCCAGAATTTCTCAGCCAGGCATGCTGGCTGAGGAATTCTGGGAGTTGAAGTCCATGAGTCATAAAAGGGACGAGTTTGAAGACCTCTGGTATAAGGCCACATCTTATATTCTGAATTTTTCACATACTAAACAGATCAAAGCAGAAACCGTGTCGCCATCATTTCAACAGCAGTCCATGACTTCCCTAAAAGCCAGAGGATTAGTTAGCACAGCAGAAGAAGACACCCAGTTGGGGCAAGATGTGGCTTCGCCATTCCTCATGAGATGCATTGGCTATATTTAAGGCCGTTATCAAATTAATCCATTTCTTGGATTCACACAAAACCTTCGGCCATCAAACCACCAACAAGGACAGTTTTTACAGCCGGCTAACCTGACCAAAGGACTTAACCAAAGGGACATTTAACTCAGCTTCAAAATGTTAGGAAATATAGCCATGAAGGATTTCAGTAGCCTGGGAAAATAAGCTGTATGAATTCAACCAGTGGGTGACCCTGGCATAAATAATGGGGTTGTGTTCACAGCCAATCACTGGAGTTTGTAAACCACAGTTTATGACTTAAGCTTGCTGAATGCTAGCCTTTGTAAAACTCTCATTTCCTTGTGGCCTAGAGTTGAGGTAAAAAAGAGACATACCAGTTTTGTTGTAGCTTGCTTCTAGCTAATCCAAGGGTCTCGAAACTTGGTAACTTTCTGGACTTCAGCTTCCAGAATTCCTCAGCCAGCCATATTGGCTGGGGAATTCTGGGAATTGAAATCCACAAATCTTAAAGTTGCCAAGTTTGGAGACCCCTGGATCTAATCCAACCTGCCTTTGTTTCTCTGTTTCCTTTGGTCCATGAACTGGGGGAGGCGTCTATTTCCAGCAGCTGATATCCACCCCCAAAACCTTGTTTGTTTGTTTTTTAATAAAAAGCTGAAGATTCTACCCACGCATCAGAGGAAGCTTTGAGGGGTATTTTCTCCTTTTGCATACACAGCACAGTTGTGGGAGAAAAATATGTTACAAAGCCATAGAGAAAAGGTGTTTCATTCACAATCCACCCCCAGAGCCCTCTTTCCCGGAGAGCAGGCCATAAAAACTTTGAGTTTGGATCTGGGTGGTGGGATCTCAGACTGGTTTTTGAACTGGGGGTGCACTCAGTACAAAAGTGGTCATCCTTAAAACACCATAGGATGCCCAAATGTGGGAGGTTGAGAAACTGGACCTGTATCTCTGAAAGGTTGTCCATCCCAGTTGGAAAATAGACTTTATTATGCCCTGTGCATGAATGGAGAGAAGAAGGGATACTGTTAAATGGTGGTGTCGGAGAAGACTCTTGAGACCCCCGGACTGCAAGGAGACCCCCATCAGTCAACCCTAAAGGAAATCAACCCGGACTGTCCTTTGGAAGGACAGTTAATGAAGTTGAAGCTCAATTTCTTTGTCCACCTAATGAGAAGAGAGGACTCACCGGAGAAGACTCTGATTTTGGGAAAGATGGAAAGAAAAAGGAGAAAGGGACGGCAGAGGTTAGGATGCTTAGATATGAACGTGAATTTGGACAAACTCCGGGAGACAGTGGAGGACAGGTAGGCCTGCCCTCTTATGGTCCATGGGCTCACAAAGAGTCAGCCATGACTTAGCAACTGAACAATCACAAATGAATGGAGAAACAGAGCACGTCATACCTGGGTGGATAGATCTCTTTTTCAGGTGTCATCATATCAGAGCTTGCCAAATGAAGGCTGCTTTTTGCAAGCTTCCTCTTCAGGTTACTTGGGGTGACTCCACCCTGGTCCAAACAAGCAGCTCCTGTGATCTCTGGCTTCTTCATGCTGTTGTGGAGGACAGCAGGCCCCTCTTTTATGCCCACGAGACCCTGGTAACCCTCAGGAGATGACTTTCTGCAGAGGTGGCCAGCAGCCAGCAAGGAATAGCTTTCCCTTCCGTGGACCAGCCATTTCTTCTCTTCCTCCTGCAGCAGCAATCTTTTGTGGCCCTGCTCAGGGAGAAGGTCTTCACGGAAACCTTTCACCCAAGGAAGGTCGGTCTTCAGCACCGGGACATTCAACATGCCCCCTTTTGGTGGGTCCGTGGAGGTCGGGGACTGAAGGGGAGCAGGTATGGCTGTGGCAGGCAGTTGCTGAGTGTCCGGCTTGGTGGGCGTCATCTTGCTTTCTGCCGAAGTGAAGGAATGTTCAAAAAGCAGAGGGTAGTAGAAGCGTGGAAGGAAAGTGGACCGGTCGGGGTTTCTGCAAGATTGGAAGTGAGCCGAATGGGGGTGCATCAGCTGGGCTGCGG
>NW_028148144.1:0-17191 GCF_947247035.1 Vipera ursinii | reverse complement strand
AAAAAGAAGAAGAGAAAAAAGGGCAGAAGGAGAAGGAGGAAGGAAGGGGGAGAAGAGGAGAAAAGGGACAGAAGGGAAGAAGATGAAATAAAAGTAAAAAAAGGACAGAAGAAGATGAGAAAAAGGACAGAAGAAGGAAGGAAGAGAAAGAAGAGACAAGGGAAGAAGAAAGAAGAGAAAAGAAAGGACACAAGAAGAGAGGAGAGAAAAAGGACAGAAAGAAGGGAAGGAAGGAAGAGAAAGAAGAGAAGAGACAGAAGGGAAGAAGAAAGGAGAGAAAAGAAAGGAGACGAGAAGAGAGGAGAGAAAAAGGACGGAAGAAGGGAGAAGAGGAGAGAAGGGAACAAGAAAAGGAAGAGAAGAGAAAGGACAAGAGAAGGAAGAAGAGAGAAGAGAAGACAAGAAGGAAGGAAGAAAGAAGGAAGAAAAACAGAGAAGAAGACGAGAAGAAAGGGAGAAGAAATGAGAGAAGGAAAAAAGGACAGCGGAGAGAGCGAAGAGGATGGAGGAGAAGAGATGGTTTATCAGAAAGAAAGGGGGGAAAAAACTAGGTATTTTGCTCAAATGTTCACACAACAGGCAGCCAGGAGAAAGGCCAACCCTTTGATTTGACACACAGGCAGAAGATCTACCCCAACAGCAGTTTCAACACACACACACACAAACACACACACACACAGAGGGGGAGGGTTTAGCCCAACCCCTTCCTTCTCAGACATGGAGCCACTAACCGTCATATCTTCTGAGTTCTAACCTAAAGACATTTTGTTTTACGCGCTGGGGCTGTGTCTACTCACCCACCCCAGGCCAACTCCCCGGGCGAGACGTTTAAAACCCTCCCACACCGAATCTCAACTCCCCCAGGCCAGGAGCGTAGCCCCTGCAAGCAAAGCTGCCTTGTACACAAAAGCGTCCTGTTTATTCCGCTACGACCCTGGTTGTTTGGCTTGGCAAGCAAAGGCAAGAAAGGGCTGTAGACCTTTGCCAGCCTTGGCTGAGAACCTTCCCTCCTCCTCCTTCTCCTCCTCCTCCTGTCCAAACACGTCTCCCCAAAGAACACTTCCGGGTTGGTTTTCCAGAGGAGCTGGAATCGAACTAGAGCTGCTTAATTTGTACCTTTTGTGACGAGGGAGGGGGGACGGGAAGAAAGGAAATAAATCTCAATCTCCCTTTCAAAGCGCCCTCTTGGAAGAAGAGATGGGGAGGCCTGCAATCTTTGGAGGACCAAACGCTTCTAATTATTCTAAGCGGGGTAGGGGGGACTCTTTGGAGGTAAGAGGTAAAGGTTCCCCCCCCCCGCACGTGCGTGCTAGTCGTTTCCGACTCTAGGGGCCGGTGCTTATCTCCGTTTCAAAGCCGGAGAGCCAGCGCTCGTCCGAGGACGATTCCATGGTCATGTGGCCGGCATGACTAGATGCCAAAGGCGCACGGAACGCTGTTACCTTCCCACCGGAGTGGTCCCTATTTTTCTACTTGCATTTTTACGTGCTTTCGAACTGCTAGGTTGGCAGAAGCTGGGACGCGTAACAGGCGCTCGCTCTGCTACGCGGCACTCGGGATTCGACCCGCCAAACTGCCGACCTTCTGATCGACAAGCTCAGCGTCCTAACCCACCGAGCCACCGCGTCCTTAATTAAAGAGGTACTGCTTTGTAAAGCCTTAGTAAAGCCACACTTGGAATACGGCATCCTGTTTTGGTCACCGTGTTACCAAAAAAAAGAGGTTGAGACTTTGGTCACCGCGTTACACAAAAAACAAACAAAAAAAAGAGGGGAAAAATGCAAAGAAGAGCAAACAAGACGATGAAAGGCCCGGAGACTAAAACATGTGAAGAAGGGTTGCAGGAACTGGGTATGGCCAGTCTGGAGAAAAGAAGGACTGGGGGAGACATGATAGCAAGATTCCAGTATTTGAGGGGCTGCCCCAAAGAAGAGGGAGTCCATTTATTTTCCAAAGCACCGAAAGGCAGAACCAACAGACAAAAACTAATCAAAGAAGAGAAGAAACCTGGAATTTGGAAAAAAAAACCACCTTCCTAATAGCGAGGACAATTAAACCAGTGGAACAGCTTGCCACCAGAAGTTGCGGAGGTTTCGAAGAAGAGACGAGACAGCCACTTGTCTGAGATGGTATATAGGCTCTCCTGCTTGAGCAGAGGGCTGGACTAGAAGACCTCCAAGGTCCCTTCCAGCTTTATTCTGATCCTGATTCTGGATGCCAAGATGGCCATTTGGAATTTATTTTATTTTTATTTTATTTTAATTCCATTTATATCCCGCCCTTCTCCGAAGACTCAGGGCGGCTTACAAGCTTAGCAGTAGCCTTCATTCTATGTATATGCCTGCTTATTAGGGCTTTCACACAACCCCCAAGCGGCATTATTACAAAGTCAGCTTAATTGCCCCCCAGCAATCTGGGTCCTCATTTTACCTACCTGGGAAGGATGGAAGGCTGAGTCAACCTTGAGCCTGGTGGGACGCGAACCTGCACTAATTGCAGGCAGCTGGTGTTACTTAAGGAGGCATTAGCCCACTGCTCCACCAAGGCTTATTGGTTTATTGGCAATTGCAGGTTTATTGGCAAAGGAGATGCGTTCTCTCTTTCAAGACCCCCAAAAGGGTCTTCAGATGACTGCTTTCGCCACTCTCCTGTCACCCTGAGTGAACAGATGAGGCTCAGCCTTGCAGATTTGCAGATTTGGCACACACACACACACACACACACACACACAATTTTTCCCAGCGCTTGCAACAAAACCAGCAGCACAACGGAAGTGTGGACCTGAGGACGAGACGGCACCGTCTTTATTGGCGATAACTGCTCCCCTTTGCAATTAAGAGTGTGCAACCCCTGAATTAGGAGGGTGGAGAATCCGAGCTGGTTTTACGGCACAATGTCCTAGAAAGATCTTTTGTGCAGCTGCCGCCTTACGGCAAGCCACACAGCTAGGCGCACGAGTGCCCGTGGGGGCTGCAGATGTGGCGGAGACTGTGAAGAGGCAGAAAACGTTAGTGCGCCAAGAAGCTTTACGTGCTCGAAGAGGGGAGATTTTTCCACGCTCGTTTTCTCAGCCAGGGGGACTGGCACAGTTAAAGTGGCACAAGGAAGCAAGCTTGCAGCGTCCCATGTACAGGCAGTCCTCAAGTTACGGCCACAATTGACCCACCCCCCTCCCCCAAGTTTGTGTGGTTGAGTCAAGACATTTGCTAAGTGAGTTTTGTCCCGTTTTACAACATTTATAAGAGCCTTGGTGGAGTAGTGGGCTAATGCCTCCTTAAGTAACACCAGCTGCCTGCAATTAGTGCAGGTTCGAGTCCCACCAGGCTCAAGGTTGACTCAGCCTTCCATCCTTCCGAGGTAGGTAAAATGAGGACCCAGATTGTTGGGGGCAATTAAGCTGACTTTGTAATAATGCCGCTTGGGGTGTGTGTGAAAGCCCTAATAAGCACGCATATACATAGAACGAAGGCTACTGCTAAGCTTGTAAGCCGCCCTGAGTCTTCGGAGAAGGACGGGATACAAATGGAATAAAAATACAAATACAAATACAAATTCCTTGCCACCGTTTCTAAGGGAATCGCTGCAGTTGTTAAGGTCGCCACACGGTTGTCGAAGTCACGCTGGCTTCCCCCACTGACTTTGCTCTCTCCGAAGGTCGCAGAAGGGGACCGCGTGACCCCGAGACGCCGCAACCGTCACAAGTACGAGTCAGTGGCCAAGCGTCTGAATTCTGATCACCTGAATGACAGGAAAACAATCCTTGCTGTCAGGAAGAATACGCAGCCTTGGCTCTTAAGAGAGAGCTGGAAGATTTTGGCAGTGTGGCCCGGAAAAAAAACAACTCAGGAAATGTAAAGAAAAGGCAACAGATAGTCTTCTCTTGGTTTCCAGATGTTGCAGATAGTCCTGCTGGTTTTTTTTTGGGGGGGGGGAAGGGAGAACCTGTGCTTTCCCTTTTTAAGCAAACGTTCTCCTCTCATCCTTCGAGGCGGGCCAAAATCTAAAGAGCCTTAATTGTCCTGTGTTGGAGAACAAGTGGAAATAAAAAAAAGCCTACTAAGGGGGGGAAAAAACCCCATTTCTAGAGCTACCACAGATTACTGAACACCGTAATTTTTCCAATTGCTACCGATGGCTGTGAAATTTATTTATTTATTTATTTGGTTTATATATCGCCCTATTCCCAAAGGACTCAGGGCGGTTTACAAGGCAAAATTTAAAAACAATCCAATATAAAATTAAAATTAAATTAAGTCTAGCCGCAAAAAATTAAAATCACAATTTAAAAACATTAAAACCCCTCAGTCCAGACCAGATAGCTCAAAGAGCCAGGTTTTTAGGTCCCGGCGAAATGAACAAAGGTCGGGGGCAGTCCGGAGTTCCGTTGGCAGTTGATTCCATAGGGTAGGTGCGCCCACAGAGGCGGCGATCCTTGACCGGCGGCGATCCTTGACCGGCGGTACCCTGAGGAGGCCCTCCCTGTGGGAGCGCACAGGACGATGGGAAGTGGATGCCGGCAGCAGATGCTCCCTCAGATAATCCGGACCCATGCCATTTAGGGCTTTATAGGTCATCACCAGCACCTTGAATCTCACCCGGAGGGCAACCGGAAGCCAATGCAGCTCGCGGAGAAGAGGTGTTACACGGGAGTATCGGGAGACTCCCATCACAACTCGCGCGGCTGCATTCTGCACCAGCTGAAGCCTCCGAGTGGTCCTCAAGGGCAGCCCCATGTAGAGAGCATTGCAGTAGTAGTAGAAATGTGGACTTTGGGGGAAAAAAAAGCAGATTTTTGCCACAAAAGTAGAGGGGAATCGTCGTATTTTCCGAAGCGCCAGAAGGCAAGAACAGAAAGAAGGGATGGAAACTCATCGAGGAGAGAAGCAACTTGGAATTAAGGGGAAACTTCCTGACAGTGAGGACAATGAGCCAGTGGAACTCCTTGCCTCCAGAAGTTGTGGGTGGTCCCTTATTGGAGGTTTTTAAGAAGAGGCTGGACAGCCATTTGCCTGAAATGGTCTAGGGTCTCCTGCCTGGGCTGGGGGCTGGACTGGAAGACCTCCGAGGTCCCTTCCCGCTCTATTCTGAATTGAAAATTGTTTTTCTTTTATAGCTCTTTTCATGCCAAAGGTCTGGGAGAAAGCGGGAGGCAGGCAAAGCTATCTCTCCATCAGCAAACAATTCTTTGCAATTCAAAGGGAGAAGCATTGTTCTCTTCCCCTCCCAATCATTTTGCAAGTCTTGCAATTCTTTGCCAACAATTAACGCATGGGAGGGGAAGAGAACAATGCTTTCCCCTTTGAATTCCATTTCTTATAATTTCCCCCTCCAAACAAACTACCATATCTATATCTATATCTATATAGATTTATAGATATATATTTATATAGAGATGATATAGATTTATGGATAGATAAGATAGGTATAATTTATATAGATGATAGATTTATATATAGATAGATAGAGAGAGAGAGAGAGAGAGAGAGAGAATGATAGATTTATATAAATATATATTTATATAGAGAGATGACAGATAGATAGATAGATAGATAGATAGATAGATAGATAGATAGATAGATAGATAGATAGATAGATAGA
Source organism: Vipera ursinii (assembly GCF_947247035.1). Classification (NCBI taxonomy): domain Eukaryota; kingdom Metazoa; phylum Chordata; class Lepidosauria; order Squamata; family Viperidae; genus Vipera; species Vipera ursinii. The sequence continues at coordinate 11,593 of NW_028148144.1, read as the reverse complement.
TAGATAGATTAGATCAGGGGTCTTCAAACTTGGCCCTTTTATGACTTGTGAACTTCAACTCCCAGAATTCCTCAGCCAGGCAAACTGGCAGAGGAATTCTGGGAGTTGAAGTCCACAAATCATAAAAGGGCCAAGTTTGAAGACCCCTAGATTAGATAGATAGATAGATAGATAGATAGATAGATAGATAGATAGATAGATAGATAGATAGATAGATAGATATTCATGGCATTCCTTCTTTGATCCTGGGCTGCAATCTATATCTCAGCCTGGAAGTTTTCAGCTGACTCTGCATTGCTCCCTGCTGTCCAAGAATTAAATTACTACCTTGAAAAAAACAAAACAAAATTAAAAAAAACCAGACAGGAATTTCTTGTGCCTCATAGCTGACTCAGCTCTTTCCTTGGACTGGAGGTGCTGAGAACTAAAGTCTTGGGAAATTCAAGCCTACAGATTTTCCTCCAGTTAAAAACCGTTCATTTATTTGAAGCTGTAAACCGGCGCTGAAAAAAGTGACTTTCAACCAGTTCTCGCAGTTACGACTGACACAAGTCCCGTGATAAACATTTGGATGCTAGCTTCCAGACGTTGTGGGTGCTCCATCACTGGAGGTGTTTTAAGAGACCGACAGCCATTTGTCTGGAATGGTGCAGGGTCTTCTGCTTGAGTGGGGGTTGGACTAGAAGATCTCCAAGGTCCCTTCCAATTCTGCCCTTCCTTCCTTCCTTCCTTCCTTCCTTCCTTCCTTCCTTCCTTCCTTCCTTCCTTCCTTCCTGTCTGTCTAAAATGGAATAGGGTCTCCTGCTTGAGTAGGGGGTTGGAGTAGAAGACCTCCAAGGTCCCTTCCAACAGTGTTACTCTGTTATTCTGTTCTCTTTCCTTTCATCTGTTTTCCATTCATCAGCTTGGAAGGTGAATCTGTCTTGCTTTCTTTTTTAGTATTTACACCGGGGGTCTTCAAACTTGGCCCTTTTATGACTTGTAGACTTCAACTCCTAGAATTCCTCAGCCAGCGTGCCTGGCTGAAGAATTCTGGGAGATGAAGTCCAGAAGTCATAAAAGGGCCAAGTTTGAAGACCCCTGATTTACACTTTCTCTTCATGCAGTCATTATACTTTCACTGTGTTATTTTTTCCCCCTACCATCCTATAAAGGGCATATCACACAAGGATTTTAGCTTCTAATCTTGTTTGGAATTGTAGGATGAATAAATCTGAAGTTTAAATGCGTTTCTTACACCAGTGTAATTTCAATGTTCACATATTCTTCATTTACTTACCTACCGTGCTTAACCTTGCATGCCACAATACATTGCTGTTGAGCTCACATCAGATTAATTAAATCTCTCTCTCTTTTTTTTTTCCTAAGGGTTTATTTAAATTCAAGGACTTTGCTTCATACAAAATGGAATTGTAGAAACAATGGCAGAATCCAAAGTTTGGCTGATAAATATGATTCAGGCAGCAAGTCATTCAATCACATATTTTTTTCTTTTCTTTTTTTTTTATTCCCCCAGTCCCCTTCTTAAAGTTCCATATAAGTTGCATTTTGGAACTTTTATCTCTCTGTGTGTGTGTGTGTTGTTTTTTTTTTAACACTGCTTTTTTTAATATAAACTTTTTGCAACAAACCCTCGGATTGATATCAAATATAATTAAAAATTAACAACAGGTGAATACATTGTATCAAAAAGTACGAAGATAAACATTTTCCTCCATGCACCTTATATATACATATAGTCTGCACTATATATATATATAGAGGTCGGTATATATTTATATCATATGTATATATTTTACATGCAAACGTTACTTATTCAAAGTATAGCCACCACTGAACTGATTTTGGATGCAAAAAAAAGAAAGAAACATGATGGGTGCATTTTATGTTTTTGGCAACTCGCTAGAAGAATTCAGGGAAATATCTGAGCCCTGAACATCTGGTGTCTTGGTGGACCTTCCCCGTGGTGTTCTCTCAACAGGAGTTGAGAAGTGGTTTGCTGTTGACTTCTTTTGAGCTGTCCTTCAACTTCCATGCCTGGCTTGTACAACCCTGGGGTTTTCTGTTGCTCACTTGTGCAAACTCTAACCAGCTCCCACTTGGATCACAATTTTTTCAGCATCCTCCAAGGCTGGCTAGGTGTTGCCATTTGCTTAAGGGTGAGCTCAGTGTAAGAGTGAAGACTGCCTCAAGGGCAACCTCAATGAAAGACTAAAGACTATCTTGAGGACAACGTCAAGGGAAGACCAAAGATTTCCTCAAGGACAACCTCAAGGAAAGACCAAAGACTTCCTCTAGACTACCTCAAGGAAAAATTATTGCCCAGTGATTCAACTTTGCTCAATGCAAAGTGCAATTCTGCTACTTGGCGTGTGAAAATCTCAACAGCCATCCGTCTCTTGGTGACAAAGCCTGAAGCTTTCTTCAACACTTGATCAACCAATTCTCCTCTCTGGGAGAAGTACCAGCTCATTTGGTCCCTCGAAAGTCCTCCCATAATGGTCACACCACAATCTCTGGAATGGAACCCTTTGTGATCAACTGGATGGGAGACGACGTGTGACTTGAAAAAGAGAGCAGTGTGGATTCTGTGAACCAGCGGGAAGCCAGTTACCAAGGCCACTACTTATACATGCATGTCAACAAGTGGTCAATATTTGTCATCGCCCGGATGACATGGCCGGAGTCGTCATCTCCCAAGGCCAAAATGCAAATGATTCAAAAACTGTAATCTGCGGCTGTGAACTCCACTTACAATTCAACAGGGTTGTTGCATCATACTGGTTTAATAAGAAAAAAACGGGAATGCAGGACAGCGGTTACAGAATAAAACCAATCGAACAACCCGTCTTCCCAAAGTTGGGAGAAAACAGCTTCCCAACGACTTTGTCTTCCGCTTCGTATCTTGGAATTTTTTTTTCTAAAATCCCTCTCCCACCCACCCACCCACCCACCCCTTTTTTTTTTTGGAAATGATTTCCCAAGAAAGTATTTGTGCCTTCCTATTGGTAAAAGGTAGAAAAAAGATTTGGTCACAGTCATGCCGCTGATGCTTGAAAAAGGGAAAGGTAATACCAGCCGGTTTAAGTTGTAAAATGCGTGATGGCTTGGTGGATTTCGTTCCCATTCCCAGTTGGAGGTGTGAAAAAGTTTCGCTGTCGTTGTTGCGAAGCCCTGGTTCGATTTTGCTGCATTTTTTTTTAAAAAAAACAACACGATTTTTTTAAAAAAGAAAAAAGAAAAAAAAGAATCACGCATCCTCTACCCAAGAAGACGAACTCTTGTTCTCGGGTTAATCGGGTTTTCTGCATATGTCACCCATTTAAAAAAGAGGCTTCTATCTTTGCCCCACTTCACCCCAGACGTGTGACACGTTCAGGTTAAATTTCTATGCCGAAAAGTCCATTTAGAAAGAGCCGCTTGCATTTTGATAGAAATTTAACACAGGTTAAGTCCCCGACTACATCCATTCGTTTAGTGACTGCTTTGAGGTTACAACGGCACTGGAGAAAGTGTGAGCCTCTGATCGTTTTTCGCACTTAGGACTGTTGCGGCATCCCCGTGATCATGTGATCAAAATTCGGATGCTCGGAAACTGGCATGTACTTAATGACAGTTGCTCTGTCCCAGGGTCATGTAATTAACCTTTCAAAATTTCTCAGCCGGCTTCCGACAAGCCAGGTCAATGGGGAACACCAGATTCAGTTAACAATTTGGCCGAAAAAGTTCGAAAAATGGGGCAAAACGTGCTCAGCCGTGGAAACTTTTGAGTTCAGTTGTGGTCCTAAGTTAAGAACTACTTCCCATCGTAAGGGGAAACTTATCAGGAAAAACATTTGGTTGCCCAGTGTGCTAATTCTGGCACTTTTGAAGATGCCCTCTTTTTTTCTTTCTTTCTTTATTCTTATGACATCCAATATTTCAGCTGCACTTCTATGGCACAGCTGTTCAGTTAGAAGACTCTCAGCCCTAAAGTAAAATTAATAATAGTCCTATTTGCGTGTTCAAAGGTGTGGGTTAAAAAAAAAAAGAAGCGAAAGATGTTACACATGCACGCACACACGCATCCATACACACGTGTGCAATCTAGGGAGGGATGAGATTACTTGGAGATCAGATTCTGGAAAGTAGAGCTTTTAAAAGAGACAGGAGCAACTTTTTGAGATGCTTTTAGCTTGAATTCCTGAATGCTGGCCTCAATTCCTTTTTCCAGTAAGAATAGAATAGAATAGAATAGAATAGAATAGAATAGAATAGAATAGAATAGAATAGAATAGAATAGAATAGAATAGAATAGAATAGAATAGAATAGAATAGAATAGAATAGAATAGAATAAAAAATAAAGAATGGAATAGAATAGAATAGAATAGAATAGAATAGAATAGAATAGAATAGAATAGAATAGAATAGAATAGAATAGAATAGAATAAAAAATAAAGAATGGAATGGAATGGAATAGAATAGAATAGAATATGGAATGGAACAGAATATAGAATAGAATAGAATAGAATAGAATAGAATAGAATAGAATAGAATAGAATAGAATAGAATAGAATAGAATAGAATAGAATAGAATAAAAAATAAAGAATGGAATGGAATGGAATAGAATAGAATAGAATAGAATATGGAATGGAACAGAATATAGAATAGAATAGAATAGAATAGAATAGAATAGAATAGAATAGAATAGAATAGAATAGAATAGAATAGAATAGAATAGAATAAAAAATAAAGAATGGAATGGAATGGAATGGAATGGAATAGAATAGAATAGAATAGAATAGAATATGGAATGGAACAGAAAATAATAGAATAGAATAGAATAGAATAGAATAGAATAGAATAGAATAGAATAGAATAGAATAGAATAGAATGGAATGGAATGGAATGGAATGGAATGGAATGGAATGGAATGGAATGGAATGGAATGGAATGGAATGGAATGAAAGAGAAGAGAAGAGAAGAGAAGAGAAGAGAAGAGAAGAGAAGAGAAGAGAAGAGAAGAGAAGAGAAGAGTTGGAAGGGACCTTGGAGGTCTTCTAGTCCAACCCCCTGCTCAGGCAGGAAAGCCTACGCCATTTCAGACAAATGGCTTTCCAAACTTCCAGCGTTGGAGCATTCACAACTTCTGGAGGCAGCTTGTTCCACTGATGAGTCATTCTAACTGTCAGGAAATTTCTTCTTGCTTTTGGATTCCTTCTCTCCTCGATTAAAACTACTCAACTACTTGAAAGAACCGAACTACTTTCAGCTCAGCTTCCTGGATTATTATTATTATTATTTTTTAATCAACTGATCCAGGGGTGGGATTCAGCCAGTTCCCACCACTTCAAGCAGAACCGTTAGCTAATTTTTTGTTGCCCGGGCCCTGACTGCAACCTAGGACGAGCAAAGTCAATGGGGAAAACCAGGTTGATTGAACAAGCAGGTGGCTCATGTGAAGAACTGCAGTGATTCATTTAAGGTCTGCGGCAAGAAAAGGCAGAGGGGGCAAAACCCGCTTAACAGCTGCCTCGCTTAGCGACAGAAATGTGAGTTAAAACGGTTCCGCTTCATTGGCCGCTCACGACGCTTTCGCCTTGAACCGAAGCGCAAGCTCGGTGCAAAACCAAGCACACTTTTGTGTCTAGCTTTGTAAAATTGTGGTGGTGGTGGCGGGGGGGGGGGGAATCTTTCAGACAAGTGGTTCCCACCTTTTTGGGGGAGAGGGAGTTATACTGCTAAGCTTACTGCTAAGCTTGTAAGCCGCCCTCAGTCTTCGGAGAAGGGCGGGATATAAATGGAATTAAAATAAATAAAAAAAAATATACGTAATTGCCTTTGCTGCAGGCAAGGCTTTCCCCTCTCCTCTTGGTTTGGACGGTGGCAAATCCTGGCTTCTTAAAAGCTGTGGTTTGGCCTTTGGGAGTCAATTCCTGGTCCGGAAAACAAAGAACTGGTCTATCTTTCTTCCAAGTGCAGTCCCTAAAACTCGGAATAACCTCCAAATTATGCTTTTTTTTCCCCCCCGCTTTTAAAGGACACCCTGCTCTGCAAGTCTCCTTCCCTCCCCTCTTCCCCCCCCCACAGCCGTTGGCAGGAAAGCCGGATTTACAAGCAAGTGTAAAGACACTGCCCTTCTAACAGCACGTTCCTCCTGGGGTGCCTTCGCACGTTACCTTTTTGGAGGCGTTTTAAGCTATTGGGAAAGGCTCAGGTCAAAAGCGGGCCCTCGCTTGCAGCTGCTCTCTTTTTTCCTCCAACAAATGATTTGGGCTGTCTTTCTTCCTACCCTCATTTGTGCCCGGAACCTCAGCTGCTTTGGCCAGTATGTATCTTCCGTCCACGGAATGGGATAAAGGCTTCCAAACCTCTTCCAAAGCAGCTCCTTAGCGAGACCGTCTTCCTGCATTTGGAGGGAAGCGCACGCATGCATCCTTAAACTCCAGGCGTGCAGGACGTTAAATAATATTAATAATAATAATAATCAGTGCTTTTTTTTTGTAAAAGAAAAAGGTGCCGGAACTCACACATGTCATACAACCTGCCTTGCCTACCCTACAAGGTTCCATCCAAAAAAGCTGCCGGAACTCCGTTCTGGGCGTTATATGAGAAAAAAAGCCCTGATAATAATAATAATAATAATAATAATAATAATAATAATAATAATAATAATAATAATAATAATAATAATAAACACAGACGCACAGACAAGCATACAGACCCAAACGGCGGGAAGGGGGGGGTGGGAGAGAGAAAGGGGAAGGGAATAAAGAATAAAAATAGAATCTCATCCCTGAGAATCAGAATTTAACTCCAACTGCCAGCTGGGTGAAGGATCTGCGACCCCCCCTCCCCGCGCCCTCCCCAGGCGCTCCGGCGACTCGCCCGAGAGATGACTGAAATCCAAAGAGCCAAAGCCATCCTTTTCCCCTTGCTTTCATTTGGGTTTTGCAAAAAATAAAATAAAACAAGACACCTGTCCCGGCACAGAATGCTTCCTTCCGCACCTTCCAGGACCAGGGTCTCGTCCCCATCAAATTGAACTTATTTTTATTTATTTATTTATTTATTTATTTATTTATTTACTCCCCCCTTTTCCTAAAATCGTTCTCCAACCTGGCAAGGTGGAAAGATGGAAAATCAAGCTCTCTGGATGAATGAATTCGAGGGCCAACTAAAAAGCCGTGCCAGCAGATCACAGAAGCCTCCTCTCTCTCTTCAACCTTTTCCATCCTGCCTCTCACTCTCTTATTATTATTATTATTAATTTTGGGAGGGAGGGGGTGGGTGGGTGGGTGGGGGGGAAGGATACAAAGGCAAACTTGCATCGTTGCCCTCGAGAGGTTCCCAAAGATTAGGCACTTAGAAGTAAAGAATGGGCGCCTTCAGGAAGGAAAAAAAACCAAACCTGGGAACGGCCAGCAGACTAATTCTCCACCGGAGAGGAATCTCCTCGCGTTTTGGCGGTGGTTCTTATCTTGCTTGCTTTCATTATACAATTTAACCCTAACCCCACCGCCGCCACCACCACCACAAAAAGTGGACACAATGAAAAGGAAAAGTTTATCCAACAGCTCAATAGAAAACATGACAATTCTGTCGACCCTCCTCCTCCTCCATCCCCTCCTCAGCTCAGATATGTAAACAAGATGAAAATTAAGATCAGGGGACCACCAACTGTCTTGTCCAAGGAGAAGAAGGCCTTAGAGGTTGTCCTTGCCAAAACCTCTTTCCCCTCTTGAAGGGCATTTCCAAAAGGCTGGTGGGAAGGACTCCAAAAATAATAATAACAATAAAAAATAAATGTGGAGATCAAAGGATGGATCGAGAAGTTGGGCGTGGCCATATGGTTGCTTGGCTCCATTGGGAATTTCCAGGACGGGCTGGGTTTATAAAGGGTCACCATTGGCCAAGGGTTGAAGATCCAGCTGGGCGAACTCCCTTCTTGAAAGGTGGACACAATAAAATGTACGTAGGTTGGTGCTTTGTACATCAGGGTTGTCTTCCCCACCTGCTCATCCCAAACTGTCCAGATTCCAGAGTCTAGGTTTTTTTCTCCCTGGGATTTTGTTCTAGCCTCATCATTTGGGGTGGGAGGTGTTGTCTCCCGTGACATGGCAGCAGAAACGAAGGACGCTTGCTCTGCTCAGACCATCCGTAACGGTGCCTTTCGATGACGGATCCGTAGCTCTCTAGGGCAAAAGAAGAAACCGAAAGGGAGAGAGCGGGCGTCTTTGCCGACGGTGTGGTGCACGCACCGAGGGCCGTCTTGGCCAGGCGGGTCTTCCCCAGAGAGGCAGCTGCTTGGATCTCCTTCTTTCCCCTAGCTGCCTCGTAGTCACAGGGCTGGATGCAAAGACATGCGCATCAACGTGGCGGTTCTCCAGATGATAAAACTCATCGACCTCCAGTGGGCAAACGTGGTCCTTGTCCTGCTAGCACCAATCATCTTCCTCTCGCTCGTGGTAATAGCTACGCGCCCTAGTCCCGGTGCCCGAGCCGGTGCTCAGTCCCAAGACATAATGGTACCCATTGGGAACTCGGCGGATTTGATGGGACTGGGAGGTTAGAGAGGAAACGTAAGAGGTCCTGGAGGACCTCCCTGAATTGGTGGCCACGGCCTCCTCAAAGGTGAGTGTGTCCTCAGGCATCGTGTGGTAGTGGCTGTCGCTCTCTTCCCGGGGTCCCAGGTAAGGGTCCGAACCGATCCGTGCCATCAGGGTTTGCGAGGGCCCCTGGGAGTCGCCATGCAGCAAAGCATTGTGCTCAGAGAGACCCCGGCTCAAGCGTCCCGGGGAGAAAGTTGGCAGGCTGGTCTGGAACCCGGAGAAATGCACAGGCGAGGAGTTGGCAGTCTTGTAGGTAATGCTAGGGCGTGGCGTCAGCGGGGTTTGCGGCAACTGCCTCCGACCACGGCATGGGGTGCTAGCACCAGAGGTCAACAGCAGGGGGCTCCCGTTAAGTGAACCACTGCCCTACATGAAGATTGGAAGAAAGTAAATGAACGAAACAAAAACCAGAAGGAAGATATGGAGGAGGAGGAGGAGGAGGAGGAGGAGGAGGTGAAAGAGAAGAAGGAAAAGAGGAGGAGGAAGAGGAGAAGGCAAAATAGAATAAGGAGAAAGAAAAGGAGAAGGAGAAAAAGGAGGAAGAGGAGAAGAAGGAGAAAGAGAAAGAGAAGGAGAAGGAGAAGGAGAAGGAAAAAGAGAAAGAGAAGGAGAAAAAGGAAAAGAGGAGGAGGAGGAGAAGGCAAAATAGAAGGAGAAAGAAAAGGAGAAGGAGAAAAAGGAGGAAGAGGGGAAGGTGAAAGAGAAGAAGGAGAAGGAGAAAGAGAAAGAGAAGGAGAAAAAGGAAAAGAGGAGGAGGAGGAGAAGGTAAAATAGAAGGAGAAAGAAAAGGAGAAGGAGAAAAAGGAGGAAGAGGGGAAGGTGAAAGAGAAGAAGGAGAAGGAGAAAGAGAAGAAGGAGAAAGAGAAGAAGGAGAAAGAGAAGGAGAAAGAGAAAGAAGGAGGAGAAAAAGGATGAGGAGGAGGAGAAAGAGAAGGAGAAGGAGAAAAAGGAGAACAAGGCAAAAGAGAGGAGGAGGAGGAGAAGAAGAAGAACAAGAAGGAGGAGGAGGAGGAGGAGGAGGAGGAGGAGGAGGAGGAGGAGGAGGAGGAGGAGGAGGACAGCGAGCAATAGTAAGAATACCAGACGAACACAGAGTCACAGGTTGGAGCAGAGTGGCAAAACGCAAAGGACAGAAGAACGAAGGACATGAACAGAGGAATGTATCGGAGGATAGAAACAAAACCAAAAAAAAAAAACAGAAAAGGGAAAAGAGAGAATTTAAATGTGCACAGTCAAGGAAAGGGAAGCCGCTCCAGAAACATTTGAACAGAGGGAGAAATACAGGAAACCAACAGGCGGGGGAGGGGGGAGAAAGGATTCCAAAGGAAGACAACCAGAGAGACATTACCACCGGGGATCAGACAGGAGAGCCAGGTGGTTTCCTCCCCCACCCCCCACCCCCGCCTTGAAAAGTCAGGAGATCCACTGATTGCTTCCAGATCCACCTCAAGTCCTTTCCGACTTGCCAGGTCCTATCAAGGTAGCCTTGCAAATCCATTAAAACGAGCGCATCATCGGCTGATGGCTCCTCTCTGCTCTGCTGGGAGAGGCTGCTGCTACCCATGGGGTCTTCTCCCTCTTTTGGGGGGGGGAGGATGAGAGAACTTGAGTCCCAACCTCAACCCTTCTCTCTCTCTCTCTCTCCCTCTCTCTCTCTCTCTCCCTCTCCCTCTCTCTCTCCCCTCTCTCTCTCTCCCTCTCTCTCTCTCTCCTTCTCTCCCTCTCTCTCTCTCCCTCTCTCCCTCCCTCTCTCTCTCCTTCTCTCCCTCTCTCTCTCCCTCCCTCTCTCTCTCCCCCTCTCTCTCTCTCTTCTCTCTCTCCCCCCTCTCTCTCTTCCTCTTTCTCTCTCTCCCCCCCTCTCTCTCCCTCTCTCCTTCTCTCCCTCTCTCTCTCTCCTTCTCTCCCTCTCTCTCTCTCCTCTCTCTCTCTCTCTCCCTCCTCTCTCTCTCTCTCCTTCTCTCCCTCTCTCTCTCCCTCCCTCTCTCTCTCTCTCCCTCTCTCTCTTTCTTCCTCTCTCACTCTCTCTCCCCCTCTCTCTCTCTCCCTCTCTCTCTCTCTCTCTCTCTCTCTTCCTCTCTCTCTCTCTCTCTTCCTCTCTCTCTCTTTCTCTTTCCCTCTCTCTCTTCTCTCCCCTCCGCCCTCCACCTCCCTTCTCACCTGTTTCTGTGTCCCGTGTTCCTGCCCTCCGCCTGGGGATGGGGCTCTACTGCATTCGGAGGACTTGGGCTGGGAATGATCCGACTCCCAAAGCGGTCACAGAGTAAAAGCGCTGCTTTTCAGAGGAAGAAGAAGAATGACTTTGCGTTCGTGGGACCGGCCCCGCTCCCTGTTTTCTGGACCTTGGAGGTGGCTTCTCCTGCTGGGGAGAAAAACAGGAGAACCAAAGAGCTCAAATTATGGTAGTCGGTCATAATCCAACCAGGTTTCCTTCCTAAGCATGGATAAGCATGTGAAGACCTATAAGCCGAGGTGCAGAATACAGAATCACAGAGATGGAAAGGGACCTTGGAGATCTTCTAATCTTTCTAGTCCTTCTAAGTGAAGACAATTCTCAGTGGAATCCTGGCGCTCCATCCCTGGGGGTTTTTAAGGAGAGGCTAGGCAGTCCACTTGTCTGAGATGGATAGGTTCTCCTGCTTGAGCAGAGGGCTGGACTAGAAGACCTCCAAGGTCCTTCCAGCTCTAGTCTATTCTAGTCCAATGCCCTGCCCAAGCAGGAGACTCTAGAACAGACATGTCAAACACAAGGCCCGGGGCCGGATGCGGCCCGCGAAGTGGTTTCATGCGGCTCGCGAAGCCATCCTGGAAACAGTGAGGGAACGGCCCCCACTGCCTTGGCCCTGGCCCAGAGACCCTCCTTCTGCCCGAGACCCTCAGATCTGTCCCACTCCTGCCCAGGCCCCCATAGGCACCCTTGATTGCCAACGATGTAGAGCTGGCCACGCCCACCCAGTAGGCCATACGCACTCTAGCCACACCCACCCAGTAGGCCACGCCCAC
>NW_028148145.1:0-28541 GCF_947247035.1 Vipera ursinii | reverse complement strand
GGAGGAGGAGGAGGAGTCAGGTAGACTTTCTGAAAGTAGCTTCTGGAGACCATCAGGAGATCTATCCTCCTCCTCCTCCTCCTCTTCCTCCCTTTGTCCTCTCTTTTCTTTCTCCTTTGCCATCTCTTCTCCTTCTCCCTCCCTCCCTCCTCCTCCTCTTCCTCCCTTTCTCTTCCATCTCTTCTTCTCTCTTTTTCTCCTCCTCCTACCTTTCTCTTCTATCTCTTCTCCTTCTCCTTTTCCCTCCTTCCTCTTCCTCCCTTTCTCCTCCATCTCTTCTCCTTCTCCATCTCTCCCCCTCCTCCTACTCTTCCTCCCTTCCTCCTACATCTCTTCTTGTTCTCCTTCTCCCTCCCTCCCTCCCTCCTCCTCCTCTTCTTCCTCCCTTTCTCCTCCATCTCTTCTTCTCTCTCTCTTCCTTCTCCTCTTCCTCTTTCTCCCTTTCTCCTCTATCTCTTCTTCTCCTCCATCTCTCCCCCTCCTCCTCCTCTTCCTCCCTTTCTCCTCCATCTCTTCTTCTCTCTCCTCCTCCTCCTCCTCCTCCTCTTTCTCCCTTTCTCCTCTATCTCTTCTTTTCCTTTGCCATCTCTTCTCCTTCTCCCTCCCTCCTCTTCTTCCTCCCTTCTTCCTCCATCTCTTCTTCTTCTCCTCTCTCTCCTCCTTCTCCTCCTCTTCCTCTTCCTCCCTTCCTCCTCCATCTCTTCTCCTTCTCCCTCCCTCCTCCTCTTCTTCCTCCCTTTCTCCTCCCTCTTCTTCTCCTCTATCTCTCCTCCTCCTCCTCCTCCTCCTCCTCCTCCCCCCCTTTCTCCTCTATCTCTTCTTCTCCTTTGCCATCTCTTCTCCTTCTCCCTCCCTCCCCCTCCCCCTCCTCTTCCTCCCTTCCTCCTGCTCCTCCTCCTCCCCACGGTAGTTCCAGAGATGGTTTGAGGGAATGAGAAGAGAGAAGCATGAAGCTGCCAAACCCAGGAAGAGCTATTAACGGCAATGCATGAGGTGGTAATTTCAGGGAAGACACCAAGGGATTAACTGTGCCCGAAAGCTTTATTGGGAATAATATAGCCCACTCAGGAGCTCAGCCATGATTTTTGCTCCAGTTTAATCTCCCTGAAGCTACCCCACAGACATGCCGGTGAGAAGCCTTGCTGCAAAAAGGCTCAACTTGATCACGTGTGATCCATCGGCCTATTTCTTTTCCCAAATACGACTCCCATTTTCCGTGATACATCTGGTACAGTTAATCCTTGATTTACAACCATTCGTTTCCTGACCGTTCAAAGTTACGAAGACACTGAGAAAAGGGACCGATGGCCATTTTTCACATTTACGTCCACTGCAGCATCCCCGTGGTCATGTGATCAAAATTTGCATATTTGGCAACTGGCTCACATTTATGACGGTTGCAGTGTCCCAATCATGTGATCCTCTTTGTGACCTTCTGACAAGCAAAGTCAAGAGGGAAGCCAGATTCCCTTAAAAACCGTGTCACTAACTTAACAATTGCAGTGATTTACTTAACAACCGTGGCACAAAAGGTCATAAAATGGGGCAAAACTCATTTAACCACTGTCTTCCTTAGCAATGGAAATTTTGGCCTACGCAATGACCCCAGCCTACTGGGTGTATTATTTGGGGATGTTAATTCCAGGATTAGTATGCTTCTAAGTTTAAAATATTGTGTTCGCAGTTACCTGGTTCTTGATAGGAGAAGCAGTAAGAAAAGTAAATATATATATACATATATATACTACCTGACAGGAAATAATAAACCATTAGAATCTTCCAGTCATGGTGTGTGTGTGTGTGTGTGTGTGTGTGTGTGTGCGTGCATGAACATATGGATGTATGTATTATATATGAATGAATGAATGAATGTATATGTATATGTAAATATATGTGTGTGTGTATATATATGTGTGTGTAAATATATGTAAATATATGTGTGTGTGTGTATGTGTGTGTGTGTGTGTGTAAATATATGTAAATATATGTATGTATGTGTGTGTGTGTAAATATATGTAAATATATGTATGTATGTGTGTGTGTGTGTGTAAATATATGTATACATACACACACATACATTTCTCTGCATATGGCTTCTGGTTAAACTGTCTTTGGGATTTGATTTCAAAACAAGAAAACAGAAATAACACGCATAGAACACAGTTAGTCCTCCAATTACAACAGGTTACTTAGTGACCATTCGAAATTATGACACCTAGAAGCTAGAACTAAGGAGAAATTTCCTGACAGTGAGAACAATTATCCAGTGGAACTCCTTGCCTCCAGAAGCGGTGAATGGTCCAACCCTGGAATTTTTTAAGAAGAGACTGGACAGCCATTTGTCTGAAATGGTATAGGGTTTCCTGCCTGAGCAGGGGGTTGGACTAGATGACCTCCAAGGTCCCTTCCAACTTTATTATTATTGTTGATGTTGTTGTTGTTGTTCCTCCAAAGATATTTACAATTTCATTTCAAAGTTGTGATGGCACATGATCACATTTTGGGTGCTCAGCAATCAGCCCTCATTTATGGCCATTGGCAATGTCCTGTCGCCATCTGACTACAATTTATGATTTTTTTTGCCAGAAACCAGCAAAGAATGCCAATTGTGGACAAGGGGTATGCAGTACTGCGTTCATGCAATGGTTGCGGTGTTTGCCTTTACAACAAAAAACATACTGATGGGCATGATGAGGACTAGTACGTTATTCCTTAGCAGTCCTCTCTAACGACCAACCCAAGAGCAGAAATCTCTATTTCAGATCCACACATTTCCCCGTTGAAAATTTCTCCTGGGCGCTGTCACAAAATGGCAGCCGGGAAAAGACTGCAGGGATGCTCACGAAAAAGCTGTTTTACCAAGGAGGCAAACTAACACTCTGTTGGAATCTGGGATGCTTCCTACGGGTTGTGGTTAACCTTCCACATTTTTCTAGGAGGGTGCAAACTTCCCAGCCCGCTCTGAGGTAGAGCCTCCCACCATTTTGATTTTTTGAAAAAAAAATAAGGTTGAAGAGTCATTCGGGTAAACAAAGATGACGCTGGCAGTTGACATTTTGTTTCGTCGCCTGTCAGCTTCCCACTGATCTCCCCTCATTAAAATAATCTTTAAAAGCATTAAAGACAGCTAGGGCTGGGATCTTGGCCAGGATCAGGGAAAGCCGATTGAAGTAGAAACGCCCATGGTGCTTCTCCCTGACGGATTCGGGGGGGGGGGGGGAATGCTGGGTTGTGAGAGAAAGGCGCTTTTTTTTTTCATCTGAGGTCTTTCCTTGAGGGAGATGCTATGAGTTGAACTAGGAGCCTGACTTAGGGTACCCCTAAGCCGCGGTTCTTCCCCTACGTCGCCCTTTTCTCATTTGGTCCATCAAACTCCACCATGGCCTACTCTCGGGAGAAGCCGGTCTGCAGGCTGCAGGGATGGGCCAGGCCTTTCTCATCTCTTGCTGCCTGATCCATTGACAGAAGAGAGTATATGTAGCTCAGGGTTGAACTGTGGGGTCCCTGGTGTTCATGGAGCTGAGGTGTTTTCTTTCAGATGTTTCATGACCTGTAGGGTTTCCTGCCTAAGCGGGGGGGGGGAGGGTTGGACTAGACAACCTCCAAGGTCCCTTTCAACTCTATTACTCTTCTCTTCTCTTCTCTTCTCTTCTCTTCTCTTCTCTTCTCTTCTCTTCTCTTCTCTTCTCTTCTCTTCTCTTCTCTACTCTACTCTATAAAGATTCTACTCTATTCTTGTTCTGATTCTATTCTATTCTATTCTCAATAAAGATTTCTATTCTATTCTATTCTATTCTATTCTATTCTATTCTATTCTATTCTATTCTATTCTCAATAAAGATTCTATTCTATTCTATTCTCAATAAAGATTCTATTCTATTCTATTCTATTCTATTCTATTCTATTCTATTCTTGTTCTGATTCTATTCTATTCTATTCTATTCTCAATAAAGATTCTATTCTATTCTATTCTCAATAAAGATTCTATTCTATTCTATTCTATTCTATTCTATTCTATTCTATTCTATTCTATTCTATTCTATTCTATTCTATTCTATTCTATTCTATTCTATTCTATTCTATTCTATTCCTGTTCTGATTCTATTCTATTCTATTCTATTCTATTCTATTCTATTCTATTCTATTCTATTCTATTCTATTCTATTCTATTCTATTCTATTCTATTCTATTCTATTCTATTCTTTTCTATCCTCAATAACAATTCTATTCTATTCTTGTTCTGATTCTATTCTATTGTATTCTCTAGGTAACATTGGTGCTAGAAGGAAGTGGAGTATGTACAGGAGGAAGAGGAGGGGGAGGACAACAAGGAGAAGGGCAAGGAGCAGGAGAACTGTGTGGTCCTTGGGGTTCTCTGAGCATGGTTGTCCCAAAGGTGGGGTTTTTTTTGGAAGACATTCCGCTTCTCATCCAAGAAGCTTCTTCAGCTCTAACAGGATGGTGAGGAATGGAAGGATTTATATTCCTTGCAGACAGCTGGTCATTTGTATCCTTTTAGAGAGTTTAGGGATGCGGGGGCTCAGTGGGTTAGGACGCTGAGCTCGTAGATCAGAAGGTCGGCAGTTTGGTGGGTCGAATCCTGAGTGCCGTGTAGCAGAGTGAGCGCCTGTTACTCGTCCCAGCTTCTGCCGACCCATCGCGACCCCATGGACAACGTTCCTCCAGGCCTTCCTGTCCTCTACCATCTTCTGAAGTCCATTTAAGCTCACGCCTCCTGCTTCAGTGACTCCATCCAGCCACCTCATTCTCTGTCATCCCCTTCTTCTCTTGCCCTCCACCTTTCCCAGCATTGGGCTCTTCTCCAGTGAGTCCTTCCTTCACATTAGGTGGCCAAAGTATTTGAGTTTTAGCTTCAGGATCTGGCTTTCTAAAGAGCAGTCAGGGTTGATCTCCTCTAGGACTGACCGGTTTGATCGCCTTGCAGTCCAAGGGACTCGCAGGAGTCTTCTCCAGCACCATAGTTCAAAGGTCTCCATTCTTTGGTGCTCAGCCTTTCTTATGGTCCATGGCTTTTATTGCTGATTGCTTACTTAGCCTGCAACTGTTGGAGGATTTAATCAACATGTTGAAACCCACCTAATTAATTGATTGAAGATTCTTTAGAGGAATCTTTTCAAGAGATAGAGGCGGCATTCCAGGCCAGGCACTCCTCCCCAACATCTGTCAGTTTATCTCAGCTTCCCCTGACAATCCCCTGCTTTGCGTTAATGGCCTCTTGATTGCCTAATTTATTTGCCACTTTCAAATGGAAATACTTGTTATTTTTTTCTTTGCCCTGTTCTGGAAATCCCCGCCTGAATCCCCACCTGTTATTTTGTGTATTTTTTTAATTATTATTTTTAACCTTTAATTATTTTCAGGGGTAGGATATGAATAAGCAGCTCTCGTCCACTGATGTTTCTTAATTGCCGTTTTTTGTTTTAATTTATTCAAAGTTTTTTTTAAAAAAAGTAAAAACTAGGACAAGCTGATATTAATTAAGCAATTAAGCTGACTTTGTAATAATGCCGCTTGGGGTGTGTGTGAAAGCCCTAATAAGCAGGCATATACATAGAATGAAGGCTACTGCTAAGCTTGTAAGCCGCCCTGAGTCTTCGGAGAAGGGCGGGATATAAATGGAATTAAAATAAATAAAATTAAAAAATATAAGGTAAGAAAGAAAAAAAGGCATTGAGGAGAAAGCTCAAAAGGGCAAGAAAGAAAGAAAAGAAATGAAAAAGGAAGAAAGAAGTAAAAAAGAAAAATGGAAAAAAATGGGAAAGAGAGAATCAAATGACTTGTGGTCATCTTTGCAGCAGTTATAATTACAATTAAACATTTTTTCTCTTTCTGTGAAGTTGCATCCTTTATACAATCTGCAATGTTTCTTAATTCCAAGTGATCTTTTGAAGTATAAAAACAGCCCATATACAGGGCTGTTTTCATTAATCAAAGTAGTTGCTTTCAAAGTCTTCAGCTTCATCACAACTGGATTTCACGTAAGAAACCTAATACACACACACAGAGTCACACAGAGTCACACAAACACACACAAAGACCTACTTAACCTATTCTTGTATATTACAGTACTATAGTCCTTGACTTACAACCATTCGTTCAGTGACAGCTCCAAGCTACAACAACAACAACAACAACAATAACAATAATAATAATAATAATAATAATAATAATAATAATAATAATAATAATAATAATTTATTTTTATTATTTTTATTACATTTATATCCCGCCCTTCTCCGAAGACTCAGGGCGGCTAACAAGCTTAGCAGTAGCCTTCATTCTATGTATATGCCTGCTTGTTAGGGCTTTCACACACACACACCCCAAGCGGCATTATTACAAAGTCAGCTTATTGCCCCCAACAATCTGGGTCCTCATTTTACCTACCCCGGAAGGATGGAAGGCTGAGTCAACCTTGAGCCTGGTGGGACTCGAACCTGCACTAATTACAGGCAGCTGGTGTTACTTAAGGAGGCATTAGCCCATTGCTCCACCAAGGCTCTCTTTTATATAATAATAATAATAATAATAATAATAATAATAATAATAATAATAACAACAACAACAACAACAACAACAACAACAACAACAATAATAATAATAATAATAATAATAATAATAATAATAATAATAAAGTTGGAAGGGACCTTGGAGGTCATCTAGTCCAACCTCCTGCTCAGGCAGGAAACCTTATACCATTTCAGGCAAATGGCTGTCCAGTCTCTTCTTAAAAACCTCCAGTGTTGGAGCATTCACCACCTCTGGTTTTTTCAACACTGAAAAAACTGATTTATGACTGCTTATCACACTCATCATCATTGCAGCATTGCTGTGATTGTGTAATCAAATTTTGGACAATTGGCAATTTATGATGGTTGCAGTATCCCGGGGTCATGTGATCATCTTTTGTGACTTTTGGCAAAGCAAAGTCAATGAGAGAGCCACTTAATAAGAGTGAACTTAACAACTACAGTGACTCAGTTAAGAAAGGTTGTACAATGGGGCAAAACTCACTTAACAACTGTCTTGCTTAGTAACGGAAATGTGTGGCTCAATTGTGATCATCCGCTGAGGATTACCTGTATGGTCTTTATGGGGGCAGGAGAAGATTCAGTGGCATACTCAGAATAGCAGAACAACAGAGTTGGAAGGACCCTTGGAGGTCATCTAGTCCAGCCCCCTGCTCAGGCAGGAAATCCTATAGCATTTCAGACAAATGGTTGTCCAGTCTCTTCTTAAAAACCTCCAGCGATGGAGGTTATGTATGTAATGTAGGAGAGTTGGGTTGCAAATAGATGTAGAACAGGGGTGTCAAACTCAATTTCATTGAGGGCCGCATCAGCATTGTGGTTGCCCTCAAGGGGCCGGGTGGGTATGGCCTGGGTGGGCGTGGCCTACTGGGTGGGCGTGGCTAGAGTGCGTATGGCCTACTGGGTGGGCGTGGCCAGCTCTACACCATTGGCATCAAGGGTGCCTATGGGGTCCTGGGCAGGAGTGGGACAGATCTGAGGGTCTCTGGCGGAAGGAGGGTCTCTGGGCCAGGGCCAAGGCAGTGGGGCCGTTCCCTCACTGTTTCCAGGATGGCTTCGCGGGCCACATAAAACCACTTCGCGGGCCGGATCCGGCCCCTGGGCCTTGTGTTTGACATGTCTGGTGTAGAAGCTTATTTGTCAGTATTCCTCTAGGGCAGGGGTAGGCAACCTTGGCTCTTTTATGATTCGTGGACTTCAACTCCCAGAATTCCTGAGCCAGGAATTCTGGGAGTTGAAGTCCACGAGTCATAAAAGAGCCAAGGTTGCCTACCCCTGCTCTAGGGGAATAATTTGGGTTTGTTTTTTTTTTGTCCTTCCAAATTTGCATTTTTTAAAAGAATAGAATAGAATAGAATAGAATAGAATAGAATAGAATAGAATAGAATAGAATAGAATAGAATAGAATAGAATAGAATAGAATAGAATAGAATAGAATGGGACCTTGGAGGTCTTCTAGTCCAGCCCCCCCCCCCCCCCCCGCTTAAGCAGGAGAACTTAAACTGTCTCAGACAAGTGTCCAGTCTCTTCTTAAAAACCTCCAGTGATGGAGCGCCCACAACTTCTGGAGGCAAGCTGTAACACTGTTAGGAAGTTTCTCCTTAGTTCCAGGTTGCTTCTCTCCTTGATTAGTTTCCAGCCATTGTTTCTTGTCCTGCCTTCTGGTCCCTGGGAGAATAATTTGACCCCCCCCCTCTGCCTTATGGCAGCCCCTCAAATACCGGAATACTGCTATCGTGTCTCCCTTATTTCTTCTTTTCTTTAGACTAGCCAAACCCAAGTCCTGCAGCCGTTCTTTGTATGTTTTAGTCTCCAGGCTTTGGATCGTCTTAGTTGCTCTTCTCTGAACTTTTTTCCAAACTCTCAACGTCGTTTTGGTGACATGATGACCAAAACTGGCTGCAGTATTCCCAGCGTGTACTTGTCTAGTTTAGTTTTGTCTCTGTTAATATTTTTTTCCTCTTGTATTTTATTCTCTTTGGAATAAAATAAAAAGAATATGAGGGGGGGGGGAAAAAGAAACGCATCAATCGGAGCAAGGAACAGAGTAACTTTACACTGAACTGCAATGCTGCCTCATTTCACCGATGGCTGTTTTTTATAAGTTGTTTCTGATGTGACCGAAAAATCTGGGACGTATAAGTTCTATCTCACTGGCATCGCCCTGCCAAAACTAAGGAAACCTTGATTTTTGTCAAAGGCAACTGGAAAAAAGCACAACATCTCGTTTCGCTTAAGAAAACAGCCAGGTTTATCGGAGGCCATGATCAACCCTTGCGGGTGCCTTGCATACTTGTGGAGAGATGCCTGTATACAGGAAAAAAATGCAATGAGTACTCTTACTAGATACTAAATGTGGGGAGGGGAGTGGAAACTGATTTTTTTTTATCACTGATGGGAGGAGGGAGTGTGTGTGTGTGTGTGTGTGTGTGTGTGTGTTTGTGTGTTTGCATTTGTTTGGAACAACAAAGATTTCAGCTACACCACAAGAAGAGGATGGATTTGCATAAATCCGTGAGAAAAAGTGCCAGAGTTTTAGTCAAAGGGTTCAACATTTCCATTGGACTTTGAAGACATAAAATGGTCTTTACTGGTTTCAAAAATCCTGGACAAGGGGCCTATTTTGACTTCCCCCCCCCTCCTCCCCAAGCGAGGTCTGTGTTCAGCTTCCATAAATTGTGGCCAATATTTGTGGCCAAGAGATTTAAAATACAGATAAGTCCTTGACTTACAGCAGGGGTCTTCAAACGTGGCCCTTTTATGACCTGTGGATTTCAACTCCCAGAATTCCTCAGCCAGGCACACTGGCTGAGGAATTCTGGGAGTTGAAGTCCACAGGTCATAAAAGGGCCTAGTTTGAAGACCCCTGCTCTAAGATAAGGGGACTTCAACTCCCAGAATCCCTCAGCCAGCCCTTGGCAACTTTAAGATGTGTGGACTTCATTTCGCACAATTCCTCAGCTAGCCCTTGACAACTTTAAGATGTGTGGACTTCAATTCCCAGAATCCCTCAACCAGGCTTGGCAACTTTATGATGGGGGGACTTCAACTCCCAAAATCCCTTTGGCAACATTAAGATGTGTGGACTTCAACTCCCAGAATTCCTCAGTCAGCCCTTGGCAACGTTAGATGTCGGGACTTCAACTCCCAGAATCCCTCAGCCAGCTCTTGGCAGATCTATGATAGGTTGGGGAAACCCCTGGTGTTTCTTATGCCAGCTGAGAAGGTAAAAATACTAAGTAGGCTCATTGACACTTGGGCCAACATCTGGAGCTACAGCTGGTTGCCAGGCCAGGTTTCTGGAACCTGGATCAGCAAGGCAAGAGGGGCGTTTGAAGAAGAACAAACCTCGACGATTGACATCTGCAGAAACCTCGGCTCTACCCTGTCCCTTGTGCTTAATCACTCTCTGCCAAGGTTCCACAAAGATTTGAAAGTCATATAAAAAGTCACCTCCAACTCATGTGCTTTCAATTTTTAAGGGCATGGAGTCAAATGGTAAGTAACTCGAGCAGGAATTCCATGCTGTGTTTGCAGCAGCAAGAACAGTCGGAATATTTTGGGAAGGGGCTATCGGATTTTTACAACGGGATGTCTTTTTATGGTCGGCATGTGTGTATGCATGCGTACATTGCCATCGGGGTCCGTCAGTCAGGAGACAATCCAAATGTTCTTAAAGAAGAAAGAAAGAAAACAGTTGGGTCTGCTAGTTAAAGCAGCAGGCTAGAAACCAGGAGACAGTGAATTCTAGTTCTGCCTTAGACATGAAAGCCGGCTGGGTGGCTTTGGGCCAATCACCAGGAGACAGTGAATTCTAGTTCTGCCTTAGACATGAAAGGCGGCTGGGTGACTTTGGGCCATTCACCAGGAGACAGTGAATTCTAGTTCTGCCTTAGACATGAAAGCCAGCTGGGTGACTTTGGGCCAATCAGCAGGAGACAGTAAATTCTAGTTCCACCTTAGGCATGAAAGTCCTCTGGGTGACTTTAAGCCAATCATCAGGAGACAGAGAGTTCTAGTCCCACCTTAGGCATGAAAGCCAACCGAGTGACTTTGAGCCAATCACCAGGAGACTCCGAGTTCTAGACCTGCCTGCGGTGGGACTAGAACTCACAGTCTCCTGGTTTCTGAGCCAGCACCCTAACCACTACACCATTTTTTTTCAAAACCATGGAACAACAACAATATTTTGGCACAACGGTTTGACTTTTGATCCTGCCTACCACGCTCTGTTCAACTCTGGATCCTCACATATATTAGTGTGATACTTTGAGAGTTGCATGCCTAAAGTAGGCGGAGGCAAGTTCTAATTTGTTGTGTGTATGTGTCTCTGGCTGTGGGCTATTAAGGAGTGAAATGGTGCTTTAAAACATCTGCCAAGAATTTAGGCACCAGTTGCCTTTAAAAAAAAAAGGAAGGAAGAAAATGCAAATAAAAAAGGCCCAAATATGATGATGATGATGATGATGATGATGATGATGATGATAATAATAATAATAATAATAATAATAATAATAATAATAATAATGATGATGATGATGATGATGATGATGATGATGATGATGATGATGATGATGTTGGAAGGACCCTTGGAGGTCATCTAGTCCAACCCCCTGGTCAGACAGGAAACCCTTTGCCATTTCAGACAAATGTCTCTGTAGTTGGGGAGAGGGCAGCTTTTGGGATGCAGGCAGGAGCCCGATTCTGATTAAAAACTCGGCTCTGCGGCTTCCTCACCCCTTTCTCCTCTGAACTCTAAACGTCTGGGGTCCAGGAAAGGATCCACTGCAGTTAGTGCGAGTCTTGCAAATCTGCAAAATTTCCCTGGGTTTGCCTCACTGGCTATTCTTTCAACGTGAAGATTTTTTTAAGCCCAAATATTCTTGCCCCAGCCGTCGTGAGCAGAGGCAACACCTGGACTGCACAAGGAAAGAGGGCAAAGAGGGGGTTTCGGCATGAAATTTGCACACATGCAAATCTGGACGGAGGAATATTTAGAGAGAAGGATTACCAGGGAGATGATATCAAATATAAATTCAGACAGTTGCCTATTCTGTCAGCAAGGGCTACAAATTGTGGATGATTGGATACCAAGATTCTGGCTGGGTCTGGTTAAATAATAATAATAATAATAATAATAATAATAATAATGATGATGATGATGATGATGATGATGATGATGATAATAATAATAATAATAATAATAATAATAATAATAATAGAAACAACAACAATAATAAAGTTGGAAGGGACCTTGGAGTTCATCTAGTCCAACCCCCTGCTCAGGCAGGAAACCCTGGCTTATACCATTTCAGACAAATGGCTGTCCAGTTTCTTCTTAAAAACTTCCCGTGTTGGAGCATTCACAGCTTATAGAGGCAGGTGGTTCCACTGATTTATAATAATAATAATAATAATAATAATAATAATAATATAAAGTTGGAAGGGACCTTGGAGGTCATCTAGTCCAACCCCCTGCTCAGGCAGGAAACCCTATACCATTTCAGGCAAATGGCTGTCCAGTCTCTTCTTAAATGCCTCCAGTGTTGGAGCATTCACCACCTCTGGAGGCAGGTTGTTCCACTGGTTAATTGTTCTAACTGTCAGGAAGTTTCTCCTTAGTTCTAGGTTGCTTCTCTCCTTGATCAATTTCCATCCGTTGCTTCTTGTCCTACCTTCATGTGCTTTGGAGAATAGCTTGACTCCCTCTTTTTTGGGGCAGCCCCTGAGATATGGGAACACTGCTATCATGTCACCCCTCGTCCTTCTCTTCATTAGACTAGATCAGGGATAGGCAACCTTGGCTCTTTTATGACTCATGGACTTCAACTCCCAGAATTCCTGAGCCACCATGGCTCAGCTTAGAAACCTCTCCCTTTCCCCTCAGCGTGGCTGGCTCAGGAATTCTGGGAGTTGAAGTCCATGAGTCATAAAAGAGCCAAGGTGGCCTACCCCTGCACTAGACAGACCCAATTCCAGCAACCAACCATTCCTTATATGTTTTAGCCTCCAGTTCCCTGATCATCTTTTTTTTTAATCTTTAAACTGAACACTCCTTCAAAGATTGCCCTCTATAAAGCAGGAGTCGTAGGCAGGAGAGTTACGTAGAATGTACAGGTAATCCTGAATTTATGACCAGAATTGAGCCCAAAGTATATGTTGCTAAGTGAGACAGTTAAGTCAGTTTTTCTCTATTTTAGGACCTTCTTTGCCACTGTTGTTAAGTGAATCACTGCAGTTGTTAAGTTAGTGACACGGTTGTTAAATAAATCTGGCTTCTTCATTGACTTTGCTTGTCCGATGGTCACAAAAGTGGATTACATGACCCTGGGATGCTGCAACTGTTATAAATACATGTCCGTTGCCAACCATCCGAATTTTGATCATGTGACCATGGGGACGTTGCAACGGCTGTCAGTGTGAAAAACGGTCATAAGTCATTTTTTTCAGGGTCCTTGACTGGACAGCCATTTGTCCGAAATGGTATAGGGGCATGGTGGCGAACCTATGGCACGCGTGCCACAGGTGACATGCAGAGCCCTCTCTATGGGCATGTGTGCCATCCCCCCAGTCCTAGGCCTTCAGCTGGGTTTTATAAAACCTTTTCCCTTTCGATCTCTGCCGCCGTATGAAAAAAAAAAGGTTCAACCAATCAATCAATCAATTTCAACTTCTTGCAGGGGGAAAAAATGTTGGAATTGATTGATTGAATTTTTTAGTCCCACCCAGTCTGCCATTACCACCACAGCCACGCCCACCCAATGGACCATGCCCACCCAATTGGCCACACCCACTTAATGGGCTACACCCGCCCGGCACCCGACGATACATAAGTGGGTTTTGGGTTGCAGTTTGGGCACTCGGTCTCTAAAAGGTTCGCCATCACTGGTATAGGGTTTCCTGCCTGAGCAGGGAGTTGGACTAGATGACCTCCAAGGTGCCTTCCAACCTTATTATCGATCATCGCACAGTCAGCCAGATGTTCAGACTGGATTTGGCATTTTTGTCTACCTATCCTTACCAAGGACCTGGGATAGGCAGATGTGGATGTTTGATGGTATTACAGATCTCGTGGCAGGATGGAGGCAGTTCCTAGTAAGGCGGCCTTTTGCAATTGACTCATGGCGGATTTGTCAATGCCGATGATGGTGTTCAAGTTGTTTTGGGATTGTACCCAAGGCGCCTATTACTATTGGTACTACCCTTGCTTGCCTTTGCCACAGTCATTCTATTTCTATTTGTAGGTCTTTGTATTTTGTTATTTTCTCCAGTTCTTTCTTGTCTATTCTGATTATTATTATTCTGATTCTGATTATTATTATTATTATTATTATTATTATTATTATCATCATCATCATCATCATCATCATCATCATCATCATCATCATATGAGGTCTAGATTTTTTTTCCTCTTTTAAGGAAGCTAAGATCACCCAAGACACAGAATTCAGCCTCCGATACCAGATTTGGTGGGCCTGGAAAGTAGGAAGTGGGGGTAGCGGGAGACAGAGGAGAGGAGAAATTTTATCCGGCACAATTAAAAGCACAACTTTCATCATGCGCTTTGTGTACCATCCACTTTTGGCCAATTGCCTTTCACAGAAACATGCAGCAAGCTGGACCTGCCGCCTGTGAACCAAACCAGAGGCATCTGCAAATTGGATCTGCGTTTCTCTTCCTTTAAGTGATTAAAAAAAAGAAAGAAAAAAAATTGGAAGAAACACTTCCATATGGATGAATCCAACCCTGACCGGTCAGTGCAAAGATACTTCAAACACAATAGAACAGGAAGTCTTTTTTTGGGGGGAGGGGGGTGTTGTTGTTAAAAAATAAAGGGAGGGGGACCTCTCCTGGAAAACCCTGTGCTATCCTCAAAGAGTTGACACTGAATCCATCTATTTATCTATCTGTCGCACTCAGTTGCTTTACGGAGTTGGGAAAACTATTCGACAGGATAATGAGTCCTTAATCGGCTTGTTTTGCTTATTATATAGCAAAAAGGTTGGAGGGAGGCTGGGCCTTGGGCCAAGACAACCCTGGAAAAAGGAGTCCCCTCTCTCTCTCTCTCTCTCTCTCTCTCTCTCTCTCTCTCTCTCTCTCTCTCTCTCTCTCTCTCTCTCTCTCTCTCAGCAAAAGTAAACTCACTTTAAACAGTTTGCAATCTTGGACCGAAAATATTTCAAAACGTTTAAGGATTGCACGTCCACCCGAAAAGTCCCAGCGCTTTCAAAGGAACGGTGTTCCTTTCTTTCTCCGCTCCTGTTTATTTTTATTTTTTTTCTGTTATATGTGTAAAAAGAACGAAAGAGGGAGGCAGGCAGCAAGAAAGAAAGAAAGAAAGAAAGAAAGAAAGAAAGAAAGAAAGAAAGAAAGAAAGAAAGAAAGAAAGAAAGAAAGAAAGAAAGAAAAGCACTCCTCTACTCCAAAAGGAGAATGCTTTGGCAAAAGAAAGAAAAGGAATGGAGGAAGGAAAGAGAAAGAAAGAAAGAAAGAAAGAAAGAAAGAAAGAAAGAAAGAAAGAAAGGAAGGAAGGAAGGAAGGAAGGAAGGAAGGAAGGAAGGAAGGAAGGAAGAAAAGCACTCCTCCACTCCAAAAGGAGAATGCTTTGGCAAAAGAAAGAAAAAAGGAAGGAA
This sequence comes from Vipera ursinii, assembly GCF_947247035.1. Lineage (NCBI taxonomy): Eukaryota > Metazoa > Chordata > Lepidosauria > Squamata > Viperidae > Vipera > Vipera ursinii. The sequence continues at coordinate 13,357 of NW_028148145.1, read as the reverse complement.
TGGAGGAAGGAAAGAGAAAGAAAGAAAGAAAGAAAGAAAGAAAGAAAGAAAGAAAGAAAGAAAGAAAAGCACTCCTCCACTCCAAAAGGAGAATGCTTTGGCAAAAGAAAGAAAAAAGGAAAGGAAGGAAGGAAGGAAGAAAGAAAAAAGGAAGGAAAGAAAGGAAAGAAAGAGAAAGAGAAAGAGAAAGAAGGAAAGAAAGAGAAAGAAGGAAAGAGAAAAAAGAAAAGCAAAGAAAAGCACTCCTCTACTCCAAAAGGAGAATGCTTTGGCAAAAGAAAGAAAAAAAGAAAGCAAGGAAGGTAGAAAGAAAATAGGAAGTAAAGAGAGAGAAAGAAGGAAAGAGGAGAAAGAAAAGAGAAGACAAGAAAAAAAGAAAGAAAAAAAAGTGCTCCTCCACTCCAAAAGGAGAATGCTTTGGCAAAAGAAAGGGAAAAAAAAGAAGGAAGAAAAGAAAAGAAAAGAAAAGAAAAAAAGAAAAGAAAAGAAAAGAAAAAAAGAAAAGAAAAGAAGAAAAGCAGAATGCTTTGGCCTCTCTTCCCTTCTGACCGTCAGGGGAGGAGGGAGGGAGGGGGGGCTGAAGAGCCCTTTTCCTCCTAAAGGGGAATTCGGTAAACAGCAGCGGCTTAAGGCTTCGGGCCCCGCGTGGTCCATTATGAGAGCAAAGAATGGTCTGGAGACACCGCCAATAGATAAGTCGAGGGTGTGTGTGTGTGTGTGTGTGTGTGCAGATATTCGGGTCTTAATCCTCTTGCACACACAGTTTGGCGTCTGGCTAGACAAAAGATCCAGACGCAGAAGCCACTTGAAAAGCCTGTGTCCAGACAGGGAAGCGCAGGCAGGACTCTCCGAGGGGGCATCTATTGGGAGACAGCAGTCTGGAGGGGGGGGGGAAAAATTGCGGGAAGGATTAAAACGGAGAATCCTAGGCCTTGAAGGGACTTTGGAGGTCTTCTAGTCCAACCCCCCCCCCCGTTCAAGCAAGAGAATCTCTAGACCAGGGGTGTCAAACTCAATTTCATGGAGGGCCGCATCAGCATGGCGGTTGCCCTCAAGGGGTCGGGTGGGTGTGGCCAGGGCAGGCGTGGCCTACTGGGTGGGCGTGGCTAGAGTGCGTATGGCCTAGTGGGTGGGCGTGGCCGGCTCTACATCGTTGGCATCAAGGGTGCCTATGGGGGGGCCTGGGCAGGTGGGGGACAGATCTGAGGGTCTCTGGCAGAAGGAGGGTCTCTGGGCCAGGGCCAAGGCAGTGGGGGCCATTCCCTCACTGTTCCCAGGATGGCTTCGCGGGCCACATGAAACCACTTGGCGGGCCGGATCCGGCCCCCGGGGCCTTGTGTTTGACATGTCTGCTCTATATCATTCCGGTCAAACGGTTGTCCAGTTTCTTTTCGAAACCCTCCAGGGATGGAGCACCCAGAACGGCAAGAGGCAAGCTATTCCATTGATTCCTTGTTCTCGCTGCCAGGAAAATTCTCCATACTTCTAGGGATCATTCTTTTAACAACTTCTACCCTTTACTTCTGGTCCTGCCCTCTGGTGCTTTGGAGAATGTCAACCCTCTCTTCTTTCTGACGGCTCCTCAAGGCCTGGGGGACAGATATCATGTCTCCTGTCTCTTCTTGGAAGATTGCATCCGGTTGCCACGATATAAAAAAAAAATGTTGTGCCATCATCTAAAAATGATGTTGAGACTCTAGAGAAGAGTACAGAGAAGAGCAACAAAGATGATCAGGGGACTGGAGGCTAAAACATATAGGGAACGGTTGCTGGAATTGGGTATGTGTAGTTTAATGAAGAGAAGGGTGAGGGGTGACATGATAGCAGCGCTCCAGTATCTCAGGGGCTGCCCCAAAGAAGAGGGAGTCAAGCTATTCTCCAAAGGCCCTGAAGGCAGGACAAGAAGCAATGGATGGAAACTCGTCAAGGAGAGAAGCAACCTAGAACTAAGGAGAAACTTCCTGACAGTTAGAACAACTAACCAGTGGAACAACCTGCCTCCAGAGGTGGTGAATGCTCCAACACTGGAAGTTTTTAAGAAGAGACTGGACAGCCATTTGTCTGGAATGGCATAGGGTTTCCTGCCTGAGCAGGGGGTTGGGCTAGATGACCTCCAAGGTCACTTCCCATTCTCTTATTCTGTTAATCAAGGAGAGAAGCAACCTAGAACTAAGGAGAAATTTCCTGATAGTGAGAACAATTAACGAGCAGAACAACCTGCCTCCAGACGTTGTGGGTGCTCCATCCCTGGAGGGTTTTAAGAAGAGATTTTTCAACTATTTGTCATGCATTTACGACGGTCGCAGTCCGCCGGTGTCCCGTGATCCCCTTTTGCGACCTTCTGACAAGCAAAATCAATGGGCAAGTCAGATTCGCTTAACAGCCGTGTGGCTAACCCCACAACTGCAGTGATTCAGCTATAAACTATGGCAAGACAGGTCACAAAATCACTAGGTGTCTTGCTGAACAACGGACATTTGGGGCTCACGTGTGGCCATTAAACTGAGGACTACCTGTAATGCCGTAATTAAATGGGAAGCAGAGGCTGCCCGTTGAGATCTACTGAAGGTGCAAGGGAAAAAAAAAGGAAGGGAAAAAAAACAAACCAGAAAATTAGGGGAGGGGGAAAAATGAGGAAGAGCAAGCTTAATGGCATTTGTAGTCGAAATTAAAACTTTAGAAGGAACTTGGAGCGCCCAGTAATGTATGCAATGACATCTGGGACTGTAATCAGGAAGGGAAGGGAAAGGGGGGAAAAAAAAAACTTGCTTTCAAGAGTTGCCAAAGAAAACAGCCAAATAACAAATCCACTTTACAGATCATCAATCTGGTGGGGGCATTTGCCAAGGTAAATAGTACAAGGCAAAAGTTTGCTTTGCAAACGAGGGAAGTTGGGAGTTGTGGAGAAAAGCTTGCTTCCACCATTGCCTGGCTGGGCAGGGACCTGGAACTGCATGCACGGGCGCGCGTGCGCGCACGCACACACACACACACACACACACACACACACACACACACACACACACACACACACACAAATTCAACCGCACTGGATTTAAACACACAGACACCCAAAGGCAAGGTCTGCAGTTCTGACAAGGCTCTTTGCCTCAATTACACACTGACACAAGATCCTTCTCCCCCCCACCACTGTTGTCATTCCAGCTTTCTGGGGGAGGGGGAGGGATTTATTATAGGGCACCCCAAGAAGAACCAGATTCCCCCCCCCCAAAAAAGGCCCTGAAAAAAAGCACTGGAAAAAGCCTTTCTGTTCCCCACCGTTCAGCTTCTTGGATGAGAAGCAAAATCTTTTCAAGGGAAAAGTAAAGCAAAGTCTTGTGGCCTTTTGAAAAGCACCAAAAAAATGTGATGTACAACAAATCCTCGCGCTTAGCAACTTCATTAATTTCAACGATGGCTTCAGTACAAGTAGTCCTCAATTTACAACCATTTGTTTAGCAACTGCTCAATGGAAACTGAGGGGATTTCCAACTAGGCTCACAACTTCAGTAATAACTTAATTATAGGTAGTCCTCATCTTACAGGCATTTTGTTTAATGGCCGTTCCAAGTAAGACGGTGACCGGTGACTGGCCCTCGTACTTATAACCAACCGTTGCAGCATTGCCACGATCACACAAACACGGTTCGAACGTTGGGCTACCGGCGTGAGTTTACGACGGTTGCAGCATTCTGGGTTCAGGTCCTCACCTTCCCAACTGGCTTCCAGCAAGCAAAGTCAAGGGAGGAAGATCTGCTTAACGACCAAGTGATTCACTTAACAACTGGAGTGGTTTGCTTAACAACCATGGTTAAAAAAAAGGTCATAAAATTGGGCATGACTCATTAACAACCTCCGTGTTTGGCAATGGAAATTCTGCTCCCAGCTGTGGTCGTACATTGAGGATTATCTATCCTCTTAACAGTCACGGCTCTGTCTTCAAATCCTCAGCATATTTTTTCTACCAGTTATAATAAGAATCAGAGTCTTTCCTAATACAAGCAACCAACTGCAGTCTTTCAATTAAAACTATGCCAAAAAAGTGGGGGGGAAAGAAATTCACTTAGGCGCTGTCTTGGTTAGCAACAGAAAGTTGGGGTTTGCCTAGTTCTAAGGAAACGAAGGAACAGGGGGGACATGATAGCAGCGTTCCATCATTTGAGGGGCTGCCACAAAGAAGGGGTCAAACTATTCTCCAAAGCACCAGAGGGAAGGATGAGAAACAATGGTTGGAAACTGATCAAAGAGAGAAGCAACCTGGAATTAAGGAGAAACTTCCTGACAGTGAGGACAATCAACCAGTGGAACAGCTTGCCTTCAGAAATCATGGGTGCTCCATCACTTGAGATCTTTAAGAAGAGACTAGACATTCAGCTGTCTGAGATGGTATAGGTTCGCCTGCTTGAGCGGGGGGCTGGACTAGAAGACCTCCAGGGTCCCTTCCAGCTCTATTCTATTCTATTCTATTCTATTCTATTCTATTCTATTCTATTCTATTCTATTCTATTCTATTCTATTCTATTCTATTCTATTCTATTCTATTCTAATTCTATTCCATTCTTCTTCCTGTTTCTATTCTATTCTACTCTATTCTATCCTATTCTTTCATTATTCTATTCTATTCTATTCTATTCTATTCTATTCTATTCTATTCTATTCTATTCTATTCTATTCTATTCTATTCTATTCTATTCTTTCAAAGGTTTTCAATGTTCTTTGGAGAGCCAGTTTGGTCTAGTGGTTAAAGCAACAGGCTAGAAAGTGGGAGACGGCGAGTTCTAGTCTGATCTCAAGCCTGAAAGCCAGCTGGGTGACTATGGGCCAATCACCAGGAGACAGTGAGTTCTAGTCCTACCTTAGGCGTGAAAGCCAGCTGGAGATCCTTGGGCCAATCACCAGGAGATGGTGAGTTCGAGTCCTGCCTTAGGCCTGAAAGCCAATTGGGTGATTCTGGACCAATTACCAGGAGACAGTGAGTTCTAGTCCTGCCTTAGCTATGAAAGCCAGTGGTTGGCTTTGGGCCAATCACCAGGAGACGGTGAGTTCTAGTCCCGCCTTAGCCAAGAAAGCCAGCTGGGTGACTTTGGACCAGTCCCTCTCTCTCAGCCCAAGTCACCTCACAGGGTTGTTGTTGTGGGGAAAATGGAAGGGAAGAAGGAGTATGTGATATGTTCGCCACCTTGAGTTGTTGATAAAAAAACAAAAAAGGCAGGTTACAAATAAATAAAGGCAAAACAGTTGCGTTAAGTTATGAGGCACATGGAAGCGGCTACCTGGAGCAAACATTGCTTGCTTCAAAGGAAGAAATAAAAATTTCATAAATGTGCTTTAGGGCTGCCAGCCTACAACTGGATGGAAGCATTTGAAAAAGCACACACACAAACCCTCTCTCTCTCACACACACACATACACACACCCAAGTTAATAAAAGGTCAATTCTAAAGCACTGTTTGGAAGCGACTTAATCTAGAACTTGGATACCGAGCTCGGAGGGGGAGGCGGGATGGAACCAGGAAACAATTCTGCTTTTATTTTCCGACGAGATAAAATCTGGCTCCGTGTCCCATATTTTTGCATTTTAGGAAAGACGATATAAAACATCAAACAGTGACTTCTACCCCGCCCCCCCTCTCTCTCTTTCATTATGAATGCAAGCAAAAAGATAATTTACGACGGCTGCAAAACATTTATTGGAGAAACAGGGCCTTTGTGTTCCGCATGCGATTTATAGGGCCGTTAAAAAAAAAAAGAAAGAAAAAAAAAAGACAAAAAGAAAGAAAAGCAAGCAGCAGAAGAGCCCAAGCCATAACATGTGTTTTTATAGGAATAATAACCTTAAATGTGTTTGGTTAAAACAATTCAGAGGTCGACTGGATTGTGGGGAAAAAAACTCTCAAGTGGAACCCCAGATCGCGTTTTTAAATTCGCCTCAAGCTGTAATGGAAACTCGGCAGACAAAATGGAGGACGCGCGCAGGAGAGCTGCACCTGACGCTTTCATTCATCAAAGAAAGGGGTTGGCTCTACACTGTGAATAACCATAACAACAACAACAACAGCAACAACAACAAGCCTGCTGAATGAGGCCGACACTTTTACAAAGCCGAGTACAGGTTGTCCTCGACTTACGACCGCAATTTCTGTTGTTAAGCGAAACATCGGTTAAGTCAGTCTGGCCCTGGTTTTACGTCCTTGCTTGCCACAGTTGTTAAGTGCAACTGTTAACCGCAGGTGTTAAGTTAGCGACACAGTTGTGAAGGGAACCCAGCTTCCCCGTTGCCTTTGCTTGTTAAAAGATCACAAAAAGGGGATCACGTAACACCCGCCCCCCGGAGACACTGCAACTTTCATAAATGTGAGTCGGTTGCCAAAGCCTCTGACTTTTGATCACATGACCAGGGGGATGCTGCAACGGTCGTAAGTGTGAAAAACAGTTATAAGTGGCTTTTTTCAGCGCCGCAGTAATCTCAAACAGTCACTAAATGAATTATTCTAAGCCGAGGGCAGTCTGTATGATATGAGTGGATTTTCTCGAGGACTAACCACCTGTTGTAAGTCGAAGACTAGCTCAAGGTGATGAAAGAATACAAACAAACCTCATTCGTTTGTTTGTATTCTGCCTTTATTATTTTTACAAATAAGGTGGCAAGCGTATTCAACATACCTTCCTCCTCCTATTTTCCCATATTAATTCTTTTCGTGGCTGTAGTTAGAAACATGGAGTCCCAGGGCTGGAAGGGACCTTGGAGGTCATCTAGTCCAGGGCTTTTCAACCTTTTCACCCATTGTACCACTTTTAGGATTTGGCAGCATCCGAGTACCACCAGTCACCTAGCAAGGGGTCAAAAACTTGATGACACCCCCCCCCAAAAAAGTGATGAAGTACAGATAGTCCTCGACTTACAACAGTTCGCTTAGTGATTGTTCGAAGTTACAATGGCATTGAAAAAAGTGCCCCCCAAGCCACAGCCAAGCAAGACACCTGCCTGCCTGCCCGGCGGCGCTCTTCCTCCTGTCCAAGGTTTTCATTGTTGTGGAGCACCCACAACTTCTGGAGACAAGTTAATTGTTCTCACTGTCAGGAAGTTTCTCCTTAGTTCTAGGCCAGGGGTAGGCAACCTTGGCTCTTTTAGGACTCGTGGACTTCAACTCCCAGAATTCCTGAGCCAGCATGGCTCAGTATGGAAACCTCTCCATTTCTCCTCAGCATGGATGGCTCAGGAATTCTGGGAGTTGAAGTCCACCAGTCATAAAAGAGCCAAGGTTGCCTACCCCTGTTCTAGGCTGATTCTCTCCTTGATTAATCTTGCCATTCAAAATCAGATTTTACAGAATAACAGATTTGGAAGGGGACTTAAAGGTTTTCTAGTTCAGCATTCCCCAAACTTTCTGTTTGGCAACCTGGCACAGGGGGAAGGTAGGGAGAGGGGATAGTTTTGTGTGAGGAGCAGGCACACGCACAGATTCATCGTGTTCCAGCTGCCAAAAAAGCCAACACAGTGCTAGGCTGCATTAACAGAGGGATAGAATCAAGATCACTACAGTGGCATTAATACCACTTTACAATGCCTTGGTAAGGCCACGCTCGGAATACGGCTTCCAGTTTTGGTCACCACAATGTAAAAAAAGATGTTGAGACTCTAGAAAGAGTGCAGAGAAGAGCAACAAAGATGATCAGGGGACTGGAGGCTAAAACAGATAAAGAACTGTTGCTGGCATTGGGTATGTGTAGTTTAATGAAGAGAAGGACAAGGGGTGACATGATAGCAGTCTTTCAGTATCTCAGGGGCTGCCCCAAAGAAGAGGGAGTCAAGCTATTCTCCAAAGCACCTGAAGGCAGGACAAGAAACAACAGATCAAAACTGATCAAGGACAGAAGCAACCTGGAACTAAGGAGAAATTTCCTGACAGTGAGAACAATTATCAGTGTAACAGCTTCCCTCCAGAAGTTGTAAATGCTCCAACACTGGAGGTTTTAAAGAAGAGACTGGACAACCATTTGTCTGAAACGGTATAGGGTTTCCTGCCTGAGCAGGGAGCTGGACTAGATGACCTCCAAGGTCCCTTCCAACTCTGTTATTCTATTCTATTCTATTTGTCTGGATGCCTACTACTTGCGTGAGTGGGCCTGCAAGTGCTTGCACATTAACCTGCCACTGGCGGGGCCTTGTTCAAAAAGGGCCACAGCCCAGCCCCTGTTTCTAGTCCAACCCTCTGCTTAAGAAGAATTTGCAGCCTTCATCTGTTTTGAGAAGAATCTACAAAACACTTTTCCAAGTCTGCCAGGCTTGTTTCTAAAAAAAAATGCCGCAAAGCTAGGTAGTGTTTTAACCCAAGTAAGATCTTCACCCTTCATAAATAGAGCTGTAGAAATAGATGCCAAATCTGTGTCAGACAACAGAAATGCTGCCCTTTTTTTAAAAAAAATGGTATAGGTAGTCCTTGACTTACGACGGCAATGGAGCCCGATGTTCCCATCATCGCTAGCAAGACTTGTTAATTGGGTTGTGCCCTATTTTACGACCTTTTTTTCCACATTCGTTAAGTGAATCATGAGGTTGTTAAGTGAATCATGAAGTTGTTAAGTGAATCTGGCTTCCCTCATTGACTTTGTTTATTGGAAAACAGTTGGGAAGGTCACAAAAGGGGATCACATGATCCTGGGACACTGCGACGGTTATAAATATGTGCCACTTGCCAAATGTCTGAATTTTGATCACATGACGATGGGGGAAATGCTGCAACGGTCGTTAAGTGTGAAAACCGGTTATGAGCCCATTTTTTTCAGCGCCGCTATAACTTCGAATGGTCACTAAACAAATGGTTGTAAGTCAAGGACTTTCTGTGGTCCAACAACTAAGGAAGGAGTTTGGAAAAAATTCAGAGAAGAGCAACTAAGATGATCAAAGGCCTGGAGACTAAAACATACGAAGAACGGCTGCAGGACTTGGGTTTGGCTAGTCTAAAGAAAAGAAGAAATAGGGGAGACACGACAGCAGTATTCCGGTATTTGAGGGGCTGCCACAAGGCAGAGGAGGTCACGTTATTCTCCAAAGCACCAGAGGGGAGGACGAGAAACAATGGTTGGAAACTGACCAAAGAGAGAAGCAACCTGGAATTAAGGAGAAACTTCCTGACAGGGAGGACAATTAATGAGTGGAACAGCTTGCCTCCAGAAATCGTGGGCGCTCCATCAGTGGAGATTTTTAAGAAGAGACTGGACAGTCACTTGTCTGAGATGGTATGGGTTCTCCTGCTTGAACAGGGGGCTGGACTAGAAGACCTCCAAGGTCCCTTCCGGCTCTATTCTATTCTAAGTCTCTTTCTGAATTGCCACTTGGCAATTCAGCTGCCAAACTCAAAAGCAGGTCAGACCAGGGCTGATCAAAAGGTCAGTTATTCTTTTGGTATCAAAACATCTGCATGGCAGACAACCTTCAGAATAACAGAGTTGGAAGGGGCCTTGGAGGTCCTCTAGTCCAACCCGCTGCTCAAACAGGGGACCTTATACCAGTTCGTTGTCCAATCTCTTCTTGAAAACTTCCAGTGTTGGAGTGCCCACAGCTTCTGGAGGCAAGTGGAGCCTTGGTGGAGCAGTAGGCTAATGTCTCCTTAAGTAACACCAGCTGCCTGCAATTAGTAAAGGTTTGAGTCCCACCAGGCTCAAGGTTGACTCAGCCTTCCATCCTTCCGAGGTAGGTAAAATGAGGACCCAGATTGTTGGGGGCAATTAAGCTGACTTTGTAATAATGCCGCTTGGGGGGGGGGCGAAAGCCCTAATAAGCAGGCATATACATAGAATGAAGGCTATTGCTAAGCACATTGGTTTGTGCTTAAAATTGTAAGCCGCCCTGAGTCTTCGGAGAAGGGCGGGATATAAATGGGATTAAAAAAAAAAGTTGTTCCACTGATGGATGGATTGTTCTCCCTGCCAGGAAGTTTCTCTTTATTTCTAGGTTGTTTGTCTCCTTGATTATTCTTCAACATTGCTCCACCTCTAAAAATGTCTTCACTGGACACTTCTGCTATAGACTCCAGTAATTTGATCATGGACTCATTGTTTCCCCAACCCACACACCCCTTCTGCCTCCTGCTTAGTTGTTCATTCTGAATTTTCAACTAATCAGACCATCATGAAACCTGGGAGCAATTTAGAGCTGTATGTTACAGCATCATTCTCAAGGGGGATGCAAGAGAGAGAGAGAAAGAAGGAGAGAGAGAATGGTCAACAGCTAAAAAATCTGACTAATTGAGGGTCAGCCTCCATCTGGGAAGTGATAGCTTGACGGGTTCGCAATGCCTGATTAGCTTCAGTGGAATATGGTATTCATCACTGTGAAACCATCTCTGACTTGTTGCGGGAGAATTGGCTGCGGAGATGGGCAAAACAAATCCCGTATAAGTAGACTGTGGGTCAGTGGGATGCTGGGGTTTTTTTTTTGCCTTGGGAAAAAAAAGAGAGAGAGAGAGAAGAGAGAGACTAAACAATTACAGTGCAACGACTTGAAAGTATCTGCTTCCATCTGTACTTCCTCTTGAACTGATCTTCAGGATCTCCATCCAAAGGAAACACCGTGGGTTCCTTGGTGCTCTCTGAGCTGGGTTGATTTTTTTTTTTTTTGCAGACGTTTCATGACCCAGCTAGGTAACATCCTCAATGCTAAAAGGAAGTGGGGTTTGTGGACAGGAGGAGGATGACGACTGTGGGCTCCTTGGTGCTCTCTGAGCTTGGTGGTTTTCTTGCAGAAATTCTATGACCCAGCTAGGTGACATCATCAGTGCTAAAAAGGGAGTGGGATTCACAAGACCCCAGGGACACTGCAACCGTGTGTGAAAAACAGACATAAGTCACTTTTTTCAATGCCGTTGTAACTTGGAACAGTCGCTAAATGAACTGTTGTAAGTTGTGGACTACCTCTACATACATACAATATATACATATGCAAAGATATTTATATAAATATATATTATATCTATATCTATATCTATCTATCTATCATCTATCTATCTATCTATCTATCTATCTATCTATCTATCTATCTATCTATCGTAGAGTAGAATAGAATCTTTACTGAGAACAGAACAGAATAGAATAGAATAGAATCTTTATTGAGAATAGAACAGAACAGAATAGAATCTTTATTGAGAATAGAATAGAATCTTTATTGAGAACAGAACAGAACAGAACAGAATAGAATAGAATAGAATCTTTATTGAGAATAGAATAGAATAGAGGAGAATAGAATAGAATCTTTATTTAGAATAGAACAGAACAGAATAGAATAGAATCTTTACTGAGAATAGAATAGAATAGAATCTTTATTGAGAACAGAACAGAACAGAATAGAATAAAATCTTTAATTAGAACAGAACAGAGCACAATAGAATCTTTATTGAGAATAGAATAGAATCTTTATTGAGAACAGAACAGAACAGAACAGAACAGAATAGAATAGAATCTTTATTTAGAATAGAATCTTTATTGAGAATAGAATAGAACAGAACAGAACAGAATAGAATAGAATAGACAGCTGGAAGGTATCTTAGAGGTCATCTAGTCCAACCCCCTGCTCAAGCAGGAGTCCCTATATCATTTCAGACAAGTGGCTGTCCAGTCTCTTCTTAAAAACCTAGAACGTTGGAGCCCCCACAACTTCTGGAGGCCAGCTGTAACCTTCCAACAAGCAAGCAAAGTCAACGGGGGAGGCCAGATTTGCTTAACAACCGCAAGGTTCATTTAACGCCTGCCGTGATTGGCTTAGCCAAGGATGTAAAATGGGCAAAGCTCATTTCACAACATGTCTCACTTAGCAACGGAAACTTTGGGCTCCATCGTGGTCGTAATTCGAGGACTACCCCACGCATGAATTATTTTCCTCTGACACCGTCGGCTTCCCGGGGTTCCCTGGTGCAAAGAGATCTTCTCCGCTGCTTTTCCAGGGCTCCGTAGTAGGCAGCGGGGAGAGCCAACGGGATCTACTGCTGGTTGCTCATATTAAAGGCCCTTCAGGAGAGGGATTTACTGCCTGAAAAAAACGCATGGTTTTACAGGCAGTGGCTTCTGCAATTGGCCTTCATCCTAGCAACCGCATTCCTCCGCCGGTCTTTGGCTGCATCGCTGTGATATTCCAAAAATAAAACAAAAACATCCTCTGTCTCATCCCAGCTTCTGGCTAAAAAAAAGGAGATGAAAGGACTACGGCTCCAGTCTGTTGGAGCAGTCTGGGAAAATCCTAGGTCAACCCTCCAAGCTAGACCGGTTGGAGAGCTGGAGATGTGTGTTTGTGTGTGTGTGTGTGTGGGATGGTGGTGGTGGGGTTGGGGTGTACAGGTAGTCCCCGACGTACAGCCGTTCACCAAGTGACGGTTTGGGCACTGGAAAAAGCGGACTGGTCCCGATCTTCATCTGTCAGAGCTGAATGTCCCATCATGGATTGAAGCTTCAGAAGGGACCTTCCAGTTAGGTGGCACCAGGAAGCCCTTTTGGAGAGACTAGAAGTGACCGTTTGGGGTCTCTTTCTAAGCCTTGGGTCTCTTCCTTCCTTCCTTCCTTCCTTCCTTCCTTCCTTCCTTCCTTCCTTCCTTCCTTCCTTCCTTCTCTTTTCTTCTTTCTCCTAACTTTCTTGCTCCCTCTCTCCTACCCCTTCCTTCTTTCCTTCTTTCTTTCTTTCCTTCCTTCCCTCTTTTCTTCTTTCTGTCTTCTAACTTTCTTCCTCCCTCCCTCCCTCCCTCCCTCCCTCCCTCCCCTTCCTTCCTTCCTTCCTTCCTTCCTTCGTTCCTTCCTTCTCTTTTCTTCTTTCTCCTAACTTTCTTGCTCCCTCTCTCCTACCCCTTCCTTCTTTCCTTCTTTCTTTCCTTCCTTCCCTCTTTTCTTCTTTATGTCTTCTAACTTTCTTCCTCCCTCCCTCCCTCCTTCCTCTTCTTTCCTTCCTCCCTCCCTCCCTCCCTCCCTCCCTTCCTTCCTTCCTTCCTTCCGTCTTTCCTTCCTTCCTTCCCTCCCTCTTTTCTTCTTCCTCCCTTCTAACTTTCTTCCTCCCTCTCTTCTGCCCCTTAAATCTTTCCTTCCTCCCTCCCTCCCTCGGTCAGAAAAACCCTGCCTTCAAGACTGCAACCATTTATCAACTGTATAAAAAAAAAACCCTGGGTGATTTTTCCCCCTGCCCGCTGTTCAAATTTGTCCAATTAGACACAGATCCACAGGGAAGAGTCAAGTGTGAAATGCAATTGTCAAGATCCTGAAATTGAGTTGTGTGGACAAGCTCTCATCTTTCTTTCCCCACCACCTGTTCCCTTCCTTCCCTTCCCTTTCCTCTCCTCTCCTCTCCTTCTTCCTTCCTTCCTTCCTTCCCTTCCTTTCC